>NW_013681200.1:0-4037 GCF_000517525.1 Limulus polyphemus | reverse complement strand
GACATAACAGTACAATGTTCTATATCTCTAGCCACAGTCCAGACATAACAGTACAATGTTCTATCATCTCTAGCCACAGTCCAGACATAACAGTACAAATGTTCTATCATCTCTAGCCACATTCCAGACATAATAGTATAATGTTCTATAATCTCTAGCCACAGTCCAGACATAACAGTACAATGTTCTATCATCTCTAGCCACAGTCCAGACATAACAGTACAAGGTTCTATCATCTCTAGCCACAGTCCAGACATAACAGCACAATGTTCTATAATCTCTAGCCACAGTCCAGACATAACAGCACAATGTTCTATAATCTCTAGCCATGGTACAGACATAACAGTACAATGTTCTATAATCTCTAGCCACAGTACAGTCATAACAGTACAATGTTCTATAATCTCTAGCAACGGTACAGACAGAACAGTACAATGTTCTATAATCTCAACCAATGGTACAGACAGAACTGTACAATGTTTTCTATCTAACTAATGTCCATACAGTAGAGAATGATACTCAGTCAAACACCGGCCAAGATGGAACGGTACTGATGTTCTGTCTCTGACTGTGGTCCAGACAGAACTGTTCTTTTACTGCAGTTTTGTTCTAGAGTGTAGTTTTGTATATGTAAGTTGTTTTTGTACACAGTTTTCTGTGTATGTAGGTAGTTGAGTGATACTGTAGTGTATAGGTAGTTTTTGTGTCAAGGTATAATGTTTTATGGATTGTGTTGTAATAACTTTGTTTGTTTTTTTAGTGGCTAGCCCTGACCTTTCCTCAGTCAGGTATTTATCTGGATACCTGCCGTGAATGTTATGAGGCATATGTGATCTATAATTTTATGATTTTTTTACTAAACTTCTTGCATTTCGAGATGGGACTTGAGGAAGTGTTGGAACTTAAACCACATCAACCTCATCTGTTCCCCCTGTGCTGGTTATCTCCTTGCCCTGGTGGAAGGTGAGGTAATTGTTTCTGAATATTTTATATTCTGTTATTCTATTCATCAAATAATACTTTCTAAAACAAAAACATTACTAGTATGTGTTGTAAAGTAAGATTTCATGTTGTATTCTAGAAATTATTCCTTGGGTTGTCTAAAGTTTAGAGAAAATGTGTTTAGGAGATTGATTTCACACATCTTAGGAGTATTGTATTGTGGTATCCAGAAAGTCAATACCATCAGTATAAGTAAAGCTTGAGCAGCCCATATCTGCTTAAAACCAATATGGAGAACCCAGTCTAGCAGTAATGTTAAATCTGTACTGTTATATGGAGATAGATGCTAATGAATAATTCAGACAGACTTTGGTAAAATCTCAAGCTTCCGTAACATCTCCAAAGAAAGAGTTAACCCATATAGTGGTCATACAGGGTATCTAACAAGGATCTTGTGAAACAAAATGTTATATCAGATGAGATCCAACAAAAGAGGTGCCATTGGCTTGGTGGGCATTTATTGAGGAAATAAAGAATGGGCATAACAAGAATTGTACATGGGTGGTCTTCACAGGTGGTGAAGACTTAGGGATGTGTTAAAGATACCTAGAACAGTCATAATAAGAACTGCACATAGGTGGTGAAGGTACCAAGAACTTACATAACAAGAACTGCACTTACCTAGATTCCACATGTGGTGAAGACTTAAAGATGTGTTAAAGGTACCAAGAACATACATAACAAGAACTGCACTTACCTAGATTCCACATGTGGTGAAGACTTAAGGATGTGTTAAAGGTACCAAGAACATACATAACAAGAACTGCACTTACCTAGATTCCACATGTGGTGAAGACTTAAAGATGTGTTAAAGGTACTAAGAACATACATAACAAGAACTGCACTTACCTAGATTCCACATGTGGTGAAGACTTAAAGATGTGTTAAAGGTACTAAGAACATACATAACAAGAACTGCACTTACCTAGATTCCACATGTGGTGAAGACTTAAAGATGTGTTAAATAGCCCTCCACCAATAGGAAGGTGACAGTGTACTGTACCAGTCCATGATGTAGTCAACATTAGACTATAGCCCTCCACCAATAGGAAGGTGACAGTGTACTGTACCAGTCCATGATGTAGTCAACATTAGACTATAGCCCTCCACCAATAGGAAGGTGACAGTGTACTGTACCAGTCCATGATGTAGTTAGTCTAATGTTGTAGCCTTCCACCAATAGGAAGGTGACAGTGTACTGTACCAGTCCAGGCTGGTTAAGATCTCCAAATTTGTCTTGCCCCATCCAGCACTTAATTCACTTAAGAAAAAGTTCTCTTGTGAGTCAGTAGTCACTTCATGGACTTGTAGTGCTACCGCCCTGGTTCAATTTCCCATAGCTAATGGAATGCAATTGACCCATTGAGTAGGAAGGTGACAGTGTACTGTACCAGTCCAGGCTGGTTAAGATCTCCAAATTTGTCTTGCCCCATCCAGCACTTAATTCACTTAAGAAAAAGTTCTCTTGTGAGTCAGTAGTCACTTTATGGACTTATAGTGCTACCGCCCTGGTTCAATTTCCCATAGCTAATGGAATGCAACTGACCCGTTGAGTAGCTTTGTGCTAAAATAAAGAGTCATCTGATATTCCACCTTATGTCACTATAAGTCATTGTATTTTAAAGGGAGTTTTTTCAACTCATTTACAGGACAGTCTTGTCCTTCTCATTTACCTCTTCAACAAAAGGAGCTTGAGGTATTCAGGTTATTAAAGCTGCCATGTCTCCTTCTCTTCCTGAACAAGAGATTCTGTTTCACTTTTGTGGATTGTGACTTTCCTCAAGCTCCTTGTTCCTGTCATACTCCAGTGATTGATTCTTTCCTTGTGCTCCTCACCCCTTCTTTTCACCTCTCTCTGTCATAGTGGCTTGGTCAGTCTCACACAACTCGGGGTTTCTTCTTTCCCAATTTAATCTGGACTTATTTTTGTTCATAGATGTTTCTCTATCTAAAGGGAGTGTGGTTCTGGATATCTTCACCCTTTCTGGGGCCTGGTATCTAGAGGAACAGTTTTTTCATATCAACATCCACACAATTTTGCCTGCTCAATGAATGAACTTTCCACCATCTTCTGTCTTGTCTGGTCATCTTGTTATGATCCATTCAGACAACTTCACTGTTATTTCTTACATCAACTGACAGAGAGACATTCACTTTCAGATTTAGATTTTCTCTTTTGAGCCCACAACCACCACATCTGGTTATCAGCCTGTCATGTCCTGGGAGTTTTGTACTTGGTGGCAAATTGCAGTCCTGACTTAACCAGATCCTTCCCATGGTATGATCTCTACAATCTTTGGTCTTTCAGCTGTTTTGTTCCCACTTTAGGAGTACTCTCATTGAGACGTTTGCAATGCCCCTCACCACCAGGTTTCCACTTTTCTGGTCACCAGTTCAGGACTCTTCAGCTCTGACTGTGAATGCTTTGAATTAGGATTAGTCCAGTTTTTTTCCTGTGGTTCTTATGGAGTTCTTTCTTGTCTGGTTTTTTCTTCTGGACTGGAACCCTTGTTTATTTCTCAGGACTGCCATTTGTTCCCCATTCAAACCTTTGGGCACCTGTTTCCTGTACCACCTTTCTGTAAAAATGTATTTTCTTCCCCTTTTTGGTTGTTGCTTTAACATTTTGCCTTGGATACCCCCCTGTACATGTTGATTTTATTCCCAGACTGCCCCTTCATTTCTAAGAGCTGGGCTACCTGGGAGGGTAATCAACCCTTCCTTCCCATTCTTTACAGTACATTTGTCTCCTTTGTCCTGAATGGGCAGTTTGTTGTTATCTCTCACATACTGCCATTTTTCAAAAATGTCTTTTTTTTTCCATGATTCCTTTTGTTTATTCTTCCATGACAGATGATGCTTGTCAACTTTTTCATGTCACCTCCCATCAAGTTCATCATTCAATGGCTTTTGTTGCCTCGAACTGTCAACATACCCCGAATGAGATCTTGTAGGCTGAGTTGTGGATGAACCCCAACACACTTGTTTCCCAATAATTACACTATGTAGCAGTTTCATCTGTTTTTGGGTTTTTG
>NW_013681199.1:3070-4749 GCF_000517525.1 Limulus polyphemus | reverse complement strand
ATGTAATGATAGTTTAATTCTGAGCTCTAGCTACCACAATATAATACACGTTCATGTTTATAACGGAGTTAATTTTGTTATTTATCTGGCTTATCATGCACATGTAATGATAGTTTAATTCTGAGCTCTAGCTACCACAATATAATACACGTTCATGTTTATAACGGAGTTACAATTGTTATTGATCTGGCTTATCATGCACATGTAATAATAGTTTAATTCTGAGCTCTAGCTACCACAATATAATACACGTTCATGTTTATAACGGAGTTACAATTGTTATTTATCTGGCTTATCATGCACATGTAATAATAGTTTAATTCTGAGCTCTAGCTACCACAATATAATACACGTTCATGTTTATAACGGAGTTACAATGTTATTTATCTGGCTTATCATGCACATGTAATAATAGTTTAATTCTGAGCTCTAGCTACCACAATATAATACACGTTCATGTTTATAACGGAGTTAATTTTGTTATTTATCTGGCTTATCATGGACATGTAATAATAGTTTAATTCTGAGCTCTAGCTACCACAATATAATACACGTTCATGTTTATAACGGAGTTACAATTGTTATTGATCTGGCTTATCATGCACATGTAATAATAGTTTAATTCTGGGCTCTAGCTACCACAATATAATACACGTTCATGTTTATAACGGAGTTACAATTGTTACTTATCTGGCTTATGATGCACATTTTATTTGTTTACAGAAACACGCGCTTTTATACGAGTCGCCCCCCAGTGGCACAGCTGTATGTCTGCGGACTTACAACGCTAGAATCCGGGTTTCGATACCCGTGATGGGCAGAGCACAGATAGCCCATTGTGTAGCTTTGTGCTGAACTTCAAACAAACAAACCCTTATTATTAACATTGCTAACTGTAAAATTAAATATTTGTTTGTATACTGTTTACTATTTTTTTATCTATTAACAATACTGGGTGAAATTACTAATTGTGTGTGTAAATTGAATACACGATTCCAGCAGTAATTGGTGAGAATCCCGCCTACAGTTGTTTTAATGTTTACCTTTTGTCAGTAAGTAACAAACAAAGTCATGGCCTCTCAATAATTGGGTACATAAATAGTTTAGAAAAAATAGTTCCTAAATAAGCCGGTGCTTCTAGGGTTAGCAAGTCCATCTATAAGTCCCAGCGGGTTGTGAGAAACTGAATGTGGACTTAGTTCACTTTCATGCCGATAGTCCTTCCTTAAGGTTTTTTTTTCTTCGTTAGTTATAAAACGACGTTATCCGGCAAACGCGAGCTTCTGGCTTTAAAAACTTACAAGCTTTCTTATATTTTATTTAACATTTCTTGTGTTCCTCACTATTAGTTGGAAGAAAAAAAAGGCGCAACTGCCTGTGATAAAAATATTGATATTTCACCTTTCTAAAATAATTGTAATAATAGATCTCTCTAGCTTTTGTGTTAGGATGTGAGCTACTTTCTAGAAAATGTGTTGGAACAAATCAATTATCCTCATAATATAGGAAAGCCTAAGAAAGAAGCGCGCGCTACTTTCCGTAGTTCTCACAAAGACTCGTATGATATATTTGTTTGTAATTAAGCACAAAGCTACACAATGGGCTATCTGTGCTCTGCCCACCACGGGTATCGAAACCCGGCTTGTAGCGTTGTAAGACTGCAGACATACCGCTGTGTC
>NW_013681199.1:0-2358 GCF_000517525.1 Limulus polyphemus | reverse complement strand
CACTGGGGGAGGGGGGCTAATAATAAGAGATGGAATTTGAAAGAAAAGTTATAAGTGTAACAATTTAAGTTAACCAGTTCCACCAGGAAAATAAACTCTCGGAACCAGTTGGTTTATACGTAAAACTGGCTGTAAAATGTGAAACCAAAATGGTCATAACGAAAATTCAGATAGAGTTTTTGGATGACCTTAATTTGAAAGAAAAGTTATAAGTGTAACAGTTTAAGTTAGCCAGTTCCACCAGGAAAATAAACTCTTGGAACCAGTTGGTTTATACGTAAAACTGGCTGTACAATGTGAAACCAAAATGGTCATAACGAAAATTCAGATAGAGTTTTTGGGTGACCTTAATCCGTTGGCCTGCTCATCCATTGCTGCACTTATTCACATCCCTACCTTAAACATGTTTAGATAAGTATTTAATAGTTGTAGTTATAGTCCAATTGTAGATCAATAATAATCATTGTTTTTACAATACAGAAATGAACGGGTATTGTTCAGTATATAGAAACTAAATGACGTCAGTATTACCGTTGTCTTATTATTATACGCTCCCTCGGGTATTGTTCAATATATAAAAACTAAATGACGTCAGTATTATTGTTGTCTTATTATTATATGCTCCCTCGGGTATTCTTCAATATATATATTAAAATAAATGACGTCAGTATTACCGTTGTCTTATTATCATACGCTCCCTCGGGTATTCTTCAATATATAAAAACTAAATGACGTCAGTATTATTGTTGTCTTATTATTATACGCTCCCTAGATTAAGATAGAGATGGTCAGTTGTTATTAGTATTTGCTGAAGGGTTGAGTGGAAGTGACGTAGTGTAGTCCGGCAGATTCCTCACTTTCTCCTATACTTCGAATCTTTCTATATTTCGCTATTTCATTTCCTTTCTTTATTGCCAAAATACTGAATTAAAAATTGGTTCAACTCATCATAAATTTCATGGAAAGAAAGAAACGACCTTAACCATATTTATCATACGAAAATTGACGAAACGCAAGTTAAATTTTCATTTCTCGACAGCGTCACACACACACACACACACAAAAACGTAAACAGTTACGGTCTAAATGTCCATACACCAGAAAGAACGTGAATATCCAACCACCAGTTAGCACACAACTGAGTGGTAAATCACAATATACCAGCTATAGAAATGTCGGTAGCAGCGATTGAGAAGTACTTTCGTGAGTCTAATGCTTTCTTACCCAATAAAATATGAGTCGATCGGATTGTAATCGTATTTTTAATATGAACACTGTTTCTGTCACTAAATGAAAGCTGCCTGACCTTGCTTTACAAGATTATACCTATATCAATGCTTATCCTAATTTATGATGAATATATGAAGTCGGTAGCCATTATAAATAATCAGATTAGTTGCTCTGTGTGTTGGTGGGGATAATGGCGATCCCCTCACTTCTAGACTTATTACTCTACAAGTGTTAGCGTGATCTTTCCGCCTTTTTTATGCCCACAACCTTTAATCAGGGACGACACACGGAATGGAAATAATAGTAAGATGAACATGAAAAATGGGTTCCGCTTTGAATCTAAACAGTCAGTAAACAATACAGCAGAAGTCGTAAAAAAATGACCCCATTTCATGATTTATATCCACTACAAATATATAAAACTGTAAACTCTTCCCCCACCCTCATTGAACCTCCAACAGTAAAAACCCTCAGAGCAGTATGTATGTTCAATGGTAAAGAATTTTAAAGATATGTTAAAAACCCTCATTTAATGATATTCAAAAACGTATTTAGTGTACAGCCCCTGAGTGACTCGGGAGTAAGACTAAGGGCTTCTAACGCTACAATTCGGAGTTCAAACACTGCGAGGGGCACAGCACAGATAGTCCGTTGTGCAGTTTTTGCTAAACATAAATCCAAAGCCGGAATATTTTCTCTAAATTACAAATTAATTCTGTTTAACTTTATCAGCTTTTATTTATAGACGCGTGATATTTCATCAGTTTTAGTTGGTCTGGTGTTAAATTTAGTTTATCTTCATTGGACGGCGAGTTGTGATTTCTTTCTCTTATGTTCTCATACACCAAGTCGGTAAGCCTATTCTCATAACTGCAACAATTCGTTATTTATATCTTTAATTCACAGAATAAGATCAGTTTAAAAAGAGTAAGAATTGCACCTTTCTTTTTCACAGAATAAGATCAGTGGAAAGTGCAATTCTTACTCTCCTTTCTTTTTCACAGAATAAGATCAGTTTAAAAAGAGTAAGAACTGCACCTTTCTTTTTCACAGAATAAGATCAGTGGAAAGAGAGTAAGAATTGCACCTTTCCTTTTCACAGAATAAGATTAGTTGAAAGAGATTGCA
>NW_013681198.1:1601-4548 GCF_000517525.1 Limulus polyphemus | reverse complement strand
AAGACACGTGGTTATTATATTTAACTGTGTATTATAATGTAAGACACGTGGTTACTATATTTAACTGTGTATTATAATGTAAGACACGTGGTTACTATATTTAACTGTGTATTATAATGTAAGACACGTGGTTACTATATTTAACTGTGTATTATAATATAAGACACGTGGTTACTGTATTTAACTAGATATTATACTATAAGATACTAGATTGGTATGTTTAACTAGGTATTATACAATAAGATAGGTTGCTATGTTTAACCAGGTTTTACTTGTGTTTTTTCTTACACTTTTCTTTTCTCTTCATAATTCATGTACATATGTGAAACTCGACAAAACAAACTGTCGATTTCAAGTCGTAAAGAATCAAATCATTTTTCTGATTTAAACCAAAACAGCCGCTCAGACTTCAACTCAACACCTAATGTTGCACCATTTGATACTCGCTTTTTCCTCAGACTGTTGAACAAATGGCGGACCTGCGAAATGGATAAGATATTACATCTTTCTGGACATTATAAACCCAGACAAAATGTATAAATTCACGCTTTGTGAACTCTTCTGACAACATTATAACGATCCTCAGGCTGAAAGGGCAAGTACGTTCGGTGACCCGCAGATTTCGAGTGAAGAGCCCTAACCACGAGACACACATACTCACGCCACAGAAAGAAATATTATAATGATTACGTACGTATTGCGATTTGCCACTGTAATCAAATAAAGATAGTCGCCATTAAAAATATTTTAAATTTTCTCTAAACAACCGGTTGTAAAAATGTTCACATAATTTGAAAACATCTATATGGAGTTTAATTGGTTGAGATATCTCATGAACACGTGACACATTTTCTAACTTACCTGTCACCTCCCATCTGCTCCCGGTTCTCATTCTCACCAGGTGGTACCTGCAAAACAACAAAGAAGCTCAAACATAAAACCTCTGTCCATGGATTGGATACATGAAACCCAGAGGTTTTTATGTATTTACTTATTTACAGAAGATTGTTTCATGTATCCAATCCATGGAACATGTTTTCCTCCATTTTTTACCAGAGGTTTTTATGTATTTACTTATTTACAGAAGTCCATGGATTGGATACATGAACCATTGTAAAAAACAGAGGAAAACATTTCTTCTATAAATAAGTAAAGACATAAAAACCTCTGTCCATGGATTGGACATTACTTATACTCAAACAGTTTTTCTTAAAGTATTAACTCTTCGACTCTTATGTAAGTTGAAAACATAGGAATTGCTTTCATAATAAACAATAAACTTCATATGATCCGAACTCCGAGGTATTAGAAAGAATTACGTGTAATAAGATTGGGTGACCCACTGTCAACCATAGATCACTTCATTTCGACCTAATTCATTCGAACACATTATTTAACTTAGGTTTTATTAGTACGAACATCCGCTTTTTTAGCTAAAAATAGATGAAGACAGGTTTCTCAATCATTTAATGACAATCAGGTACCGATCTAAAACTCGGAATTACGTGTAATAAGATTGGGTGACCCACTGTCAACCATAGATCACTTCATTTCGACCTAATTCATTCGAACACATTATTTAACTTAGGTTTTATTAGTACGAACATCCGCTTTTTTAGCTAAAAATAGATGAAGACAGGTTTCTCAATCATTTAATGACAATCAGGTACCGATCTAAAACACGGGGTCGTTAATCAGTCTCAGACTACTGTACACAGTTGTTACTACATATTTAAGGTACCGATCTAAATCACAGGGTCGTTAATCATTCTGAAACTACTGTACACAGTTGTTACTACATTTTTAAGGTACCGATCTAAACACAGGATCGTTAATCACTCTCAGACTACTATACACAGTTGTTACTACATTTTTAAGGTACCGATCTAAAACACAGGGTCGTTAATCATTCTGAAACTACTATACACAGTTGTTACTACATTTTTAAGGTACCGATAGTAGTCTGAGAGTGATTAACGATCCTGTGTTTTAGATACACAGTTGTTACTACATTTTTGAGGTACCGATCTAAAACATAGGATCGTTAATCACTCTCAGACTACTATACACAGTTGTTGCTACATTTCCATATTAGATACATGTTAAAGGTTTTAAAAAGTTGTTCAAATTGTAATTACATACCAGTTGGATTACATGTTTAGTCACAATGGTCCAGTACAAATTACAGTATTTAACTCTAGTAAATCTATCCTTGAAATATGGTTAGGTCAAAAAACTGGTAAACTTCAATGCCGAGTTATTGAACCAGAAATCAGTAGCGGTCAGTGGTTAAAAACGCAGTGTGGCTGTGTTATTAAGAGTGGTCCGAAAGAAAGTGCACTCAACACGCTAGGTAAATGGTTAGGTAACTCCTAACACTGACTCGTCTGTAGAAGAAGACGCAAGTTCTGGGAAACTCCAGGGATTTCGGGGAACTGTTTTAACGCTTAAAATAACGTCTCATAAGAGGGTTTTCATAGTTCTAGTGACAGAAGAAAACAAAAAGAAAGGTGTGAGTATGTTGTGTATCACACTAGAACGGCCTGAATGGGTTCTCTTACTTGATTTTACTCTACAAGTTCACACGACTTGAATGAGTTCTCTTACTTGATTTTACTCAACTAGTTAACACGGCTTGAATGGGTTCTCTTACTTGATTTTACTAAACAAGTTCACGCGGCTTGAATGGGTTCTCTTACTTGATTTTACTAAACAAGTTCACACGGCTTGAATGGGTTCTTATACTTTATTTTACTCAACAAGTTCACACGACTTGAATGGGTTATCTTACTTGATTTTACTAAACAAGTTCACACGGCTTGAATGGGTTCTCTTACTTGATTTTACTCAACAAGTTCACACGGCTTGAATGGGTTCTCTTACTTTATTTTACTCAACAAGTTCACACGACTTGAATGGGTTATCTTACTTGATTTTACTCAACAAG
>NW_013681198.1:0-1092 GCF_000517525.1 Limulus polyphemus | reverse complement strand
AGAAGAAAACAAAAGAAAGGTGTGAGTATGTTGTGTATCACACTAGAACGGCCTGAATGGGTTCTCTTACTTGATTTTACTCTACAAGTTCACACGGCCTGAATGGGTTCTCTTACTTGATTTTACTAAACAAGTTCACACGGCCTGAATGGGTTCTCTTACTTGATTTTACTCAACTAGTTCACACGGCTTGAATGGGTTCTCTTACTGATTTTACTCAACTAGTTCACGCGGCTTGAATGGGTTCTCTTACTTGATTTTACTAAACAAGTTCACACGGCTTGAATGGGTTCTCTTACTTTATTTTACTCAACAAGTTCACACGACTTGAATGGGTTCTCTTACTTTATTTTACTCAACAACTTCACATGGCCTGAATGGGTTTTCTTACTCGATTTTCTGAACAACTTCACACGGCCTGAATGGGTTGTTTTACTTGATTTTACTCCACAAGTTTTGGTATTGTTACACCTATCAAATAAAACATAACTGTAGCAACTTTTACATTTTATTAAGTAGATAATTCAGCAATCCAATTAAGATGTCGGTTTCAACATCACCGGTTCTTTTTGTTTTCTTGTAGTTTCTGAAACTGATAGTACTTATTACAACACACTTAAAACAGTATTTTCCAGGACATGTTTAGAAACTGAAAGAAAGAGACCATAAAGCAGTGATGCTTTTCCCCAAGTAACATATGGTCATAAAGCAAAGATCTTTGGAAGTTTGCCAAAACATTTATGTAAACAGCCAAGTATAGTACTGTAACAATCATGTATCGGGCCTGGCATGGCCTAGTAGCTGGAGTGCTCATCTCGCAATATGCAGATCGAGGGTTCGAATTCCCGTCACAGAACATACTCGCCCTTTCAACCGTGGAGGCGTTATAATGTGACGGTCAATCCCACTATTTGTTGATCAAATAGTAGCCTAAGAGTTGGTGGTGGGTGGTGTTGACTAGTTGTTTCCCTCTAGCCTATCACTGCTAGATTAGGGACGGCTGGCGCTGATAGCCCGCGAGCAGCTTTGCGCGAAATTCAGAACAAACCAAACTATATGGATCCTAATATGAACCACGAGACTTATGTTGTC
>NW_013681197.1:3500-4965 GCF_000517525.1 Limulus polyphemus | reverse complement strand
TATAAATTCGGTAACTAGAGTTAAACCTAAGTGTTCATGGAGTAGTTGTACCAAATAACGCAAAATATGAGTATGGTGGTTATAAATTCGGTAACTAGAGTTACACCTAGGTGTTCGTGGAGTTGTTGTACCAAATAACGCTAAAGATGAGTATGAGGTTATAAATTCGGTAACTAAAGTTAAACCTAAGTGTTCCTGGAGTAGTTGTACCAAATAACGCTAAAGATGAGTATGGTGGTTACAAATTCGGTAACTAGAGTTTCACCTACGTGTTCGTGGAGTTGTTGTACCAAACAATGCTAAGGATGAGTATGGTAGTTATAAATTCGGTAACTATAGGTACTCCTAGGTGTTCATGGAGTAGTTGTGCCAGGTAAAGCTAAAGATGAGTATGGTGGTTATAAATTAGGTAACCAGAGTTACACCTAGATTTTAGTGGAGTTGTACCAAATAACGCTAAAGATGATTATGGGTTACACATTCAGTAACTAGAGTTACAACTAGGTGTTGATGGAGTAGTTGTACCAAGTAAGGCTAAAGATGAGTATGGTGGTTATAAATTCGGTAACTAGAGTTACACCTAGGTATTCACGGAGTAGTTGTACCAAGTAAGTATAATCATGAATATGGTGGTTATAAATTCGGTAACTAGAGTTACACCTAGGTATTCGTGGAGTAGTTGTACCAAGTAAGGCTAAAGGTGAATATGGTGGTTATAAATTCGGTAACTATAGTTACACCTAGGTGTTCATGGAGTAGTTTTGCCAAGTAAAGCTAAAGATGAGTATGGTGGTTATAAATTCCGTAACTAGAGATACACCTAGGTGTTCGTGGAGTAGTTGTACCAAATAACGCTAACGATGAGTATGGTGGTTATAAATTCGGTAACTAGAGTTACACCTAGGTGTTCGTGGATTTTGTGTACCAAATAACGCTAAAGATGAGTATGGTGGTTATAAATTCGGTATCTAGAGTTACACCTAGGTGTTCCTGGAGTTGTTGTACCAAATAACGCTAAAGAGAGTATGGTGGTTATATATTCGGTAACTAGAGATACACCTAGGTGTTTATGGAGTAGTTGTACCAAGTAAGGCTACAGATGAGTATGGTGGTTATAAGTTCGGTAACCAGAGTTAAACCTAAGTGTTCATGGAGTAGTTGTACCAAGTAAGGCTAAAGATGAGTATGGTGGTTATAAATTCTGTAACTAGAGTTACACCTAGGTTTTCATGGAGTAGTTGTGCCAAGTAAGGCTAAAGATGAGAATGGTTGTTATAAATTGTGTAACTAGAGTTACACCTAAGTGTTCGTGGAGTTGTTGTACCAAATAACGCTAAAGATGAGTATGGGGGTTATAAATTCGGTAACCAGAGTTAAACCTAAGTGTTCATGGAGTAGTTGTACCAAGTAAGGCTAAAGATGAGTATGGTGGTTATAAATTCTGTAACTAGAGTTACACCTAGGT
>NW_013681197.1:0-2575 GCF_000517525.1 Limulus polyphemus | reverse complement strand
GTATGGTGGTTATAAATACTGTAACTAGAGTTACACCTTAGGTGTTCATGGAGTAGTTGTACCAAGTAAGGCTAAAGATGAGTATGGTGGTTAGAAGTTGTGTATCTAGAGTTACATCTAGGTGTTCGTGGAGTTGTTGTACCAGTTAAGGCTAAAGATGAGTATGGTGGTTATATATTCGGTAACTAGAGATACACCTAGGTCTTTATGGAGTAGTTGTACCAAGTAAGGCTAAAGATGATTATGGGGGTTATAAATTCGGTTACCAAAGTTAAACCTAAGTGTTCATGGAGTAGTTGTACCAAGTAAGGCTAAAGATGAGTATGGTGATTATAAATTCGGTAACTAGAGTTATACCTAGGTTTTTATGGAGTAGTTGTGCTAAGTAAGGCTAAAGATGAGTATGGGGGTGTAACTCTAGTTACCGAATTTATAACCTAGGTGTTTGTGGAGTTGTTGTACCAAATAACGCTAAAGATGAGTATGTTGGTTACAAATCCGATTACTAGAGTTACGGAACACCTAGGTTTGGAGTAGTTGTACCAAGTAAGGCTAAAGATGAGTATGGTGGTTATAAATTCCGTAACTAGAGTTACACCTAGGTGTTCGTGGAGTAGTTGTACCAAATAACGCTAAAGATGAGTATGGTGGTTATAAATTCGGTAACTAGTGTTACACCTAGGTATTCATGGAGTTGTTGTACCAAATAACGCTAAAGAGAGTATGGTGGTTATATATTCGGTAACTAGTGTTACACCTAGGTATTCATGGAGTAGTTGTGCCAAGTAAGGCTAATGATGAGTATGGTGGTTATAAATTCTGTAACTAGAATTACACCTAGGTGTTCATGGAGTAGTTGTGCCAAGTAAGGCTAAAGATGAGTATGGTGGTTTATAAATTGTGTAACTAGAGTTACACCTAGGTGTTCGTGGAGTTGTTGTACCAAATAACGATACTCTCTTTAGCGTTATTTGGTACAACAACTCCATGAATACCTAGGTGTAACACTAGTTACCGAATTTATAACCACCATACTCATCTTTAGCGTTATTTGGTACAACTACTCCACGAACACCTAGGTGTAACTCTAGTTACGGAATTTATAACCACCATACTCATCTTTAACCTTACTTGGTACAACTACTCCAGGAACACTTAGGTTTAACTTTAGTTACCGAATTTATAACCCCATACTCATCTTTTGGGTGGTTATATATTCGGTAACCAGAGTTAAACCTGAGGGTTCATGGAGTAGTTGTACCAAGTAAGGCTAAAGATGAGTATGGTGGTTATAAATTCTGTAACTAGAGTTACACATAGGTGTTCATTGAGTAGTTGTGCCAAGTAAGGCTAAAGATGAGTATGGTGGTTATAAATTGTGTAACTAGAGTTACACCTAGGTGTTAGTGGAGTTGTTGTACCAAATAACATAAAAGATGAGTATGTTGGTTACATATTCAGTAACTAGAGTTTCACCTAGGTGTTCGTGGAGTTGTTGTACCAAATAATGCTAAGGATGAGTATGGTGGTTATAAATTCGGTAACTATAGTTACTCTTAGGTGTTCATGGAGTAGTTGTGCCAGGTAAAGCTAAAGATGAGTATGGTGGTTATAAATTAGGTAACCAGAGTTACACCTAGGTATTCGTGGAGTTGTTGTACCAAATAACGCAAAAGATGAGTATGGGTTACACATTCAGTAACTAGAGTTACAACTAGGTGTTAATGGAGTAGTTGTACCAAGTAAGGCTAAAGATGAGTATGGTGGTTATAAATTCGGTAACTAGAGTTACACCTAGGTATTCATAGAGTAGTTGTACCAAGTAAGTATAAAGATGAATATGGTGGTTATAAATTCGGTAACTAGAGTTACACCTAGGTATTCGTGGAGTAGTTGTACAAAGTAACGCTAAAGATGAATATGGTCGTTATAAATTCGGTAACTATAGTACCACATCGGTGTTCATGGAGTAGTTTTGCCAAGTAAAGCTAAAGATGAGTATGGTGGTTATAAATTCGGTAAATAGAGTTACACCTAGGTATTCGTGGAGTTGTTGCACCAAATAACGCTAACGATGTGTACGGTGGTTACAAATTCGTTAACTAGAGTTACATCTAGGTGTTTGTTGAGTTGCTGTACCAACTAACGCTAAAGATGAGTATGAGGTTATAAATTCGGTAACTAAAGTTAAACCTAAGTGTTCCTGGAGTAGTTGTACCAAGTAAGGTTCAAGATAAGTATGGTGGTTATAAATTCCGTAACTAGAGATACATCTAGGTGTTCGTGGATTTAGTGTACCAAATAACGCTAAAGATGAGTATGGTGGTTATAAATTCGGTATCTAGAGTTACACCTAGGTGTTCGTGGAGTTGTTGTACCAAATAACGCTAAAGAGAGTATGGTGGTTATATATTCGGTAACTAGAGATACACCTAGGTGTTTATGGAGTAGTTGTACCAAATAACGCTAAAGAGAGTATGGTGGTTATATATTCGGTAACTAGAGATACACCTAGGTGTTTATGGAGTAGTTGTACCAAGTAAGGCTAAAGATGAGTATGGTGGTTATAAATACT
>NW_013681196.1:3234-4763 GCF_000517525.1 Limulus polyphemus | reverse complement strand
AGTTTGGATGTATCTCCGCATGGAACCAACAAACCTTCATGCCAAATTTGGTAAAGATCCATCAATAGGGGGCGAAGTATAGGTAACAAACGCAAAAATGCCCATAAAAACCGCAAAATGCAAAACTGAAAATTTTGTATGTACCCCCCGCATGGACCATACCAATTTTGGTGACGATCCATCCACACCCTGTGAAGTAGTTACATGGACGTACAACAGACAATACTGTTACACTTACGTTTGTTTCTTATTCGACTTAACGTACATAAGGCATAATTAACAGTTTCAGAACAAAGAGTAACCTTGTTCTGCGTTAGTTTTACCAGGATAGGGCCGGACTTGGACCGATGTTTAGAGTACTTTTACTGTGAAACCGAAGATTAAGAGTTCGTGTTCTGTTGCACAAAAAAGAAAAAAAAAAAAACGCGCTCTGCACCTTCGGGTCGAAGGAGTACTAAAAGAGTGACGGTCCTATCATTCGATCAGACAAGAGTAGCCCAAGTTTTGGCGGTGGGTGTTGTTGATCCCACTTGTCTTCCCTCTAGTCTTGTCAGTTCAAAATTATGGACGGCTGTGCGCAGATAGGACGTTATAATTCCATTTGTAAGGTAGTAGAAAACAATTCCAATTTCCCTACACTGACTTGTACTTGTTCCAGAAGTAATACTGAGAATATAAAACACTGAAACGTTCTTGTTTCGATAGGTATGTCTGTTTTAAGCACAAAGTTACACAATGGGCCATCTGTGCCGTGCACACCACAGGTATCGAAACCTAATTTATAGCGTTATAAACCTTCGGACTTACCGCTGAACCACCTTCAATTGTTTCGCTGACAAGTTTTATTTTAGGGGTTGAAAAAATAGATTTAGATTTGCGCTTAACAACAACCAAACCTTTCAAGAACGGTTGCGAGAGAACAATATGGACCACAACCTCCTTTTCCAGCAAAAACAAAAAAAATAGCTCAGAATATTTACACAATGTTAAAGCTCCAAAATAAATGCCCGGCATGGCCAAGTAGTTAGGAAGCTCGACTCGCAATCTGAGGTTGCGGGTTCGAATCCCCGTCACACCAAACATGCTCGCCCTTTCAGCCGTGGGGGCGTTATAATGTGACAGCCAATCCCACAGAGTAGCCCAAGAGTTGGCGGTGGTGGTAATGACTAGCTGCCTTCCCTCTAGTCTTACACTGCTAAATTAGGGACGGCTAGCGCAGATAGCCCTCGTGTAGCTTTGCGCGAAATTCAAAACAAACAAACCAAAATAAATACTTTATTTCATTAAAATATATATATCTCTTATCATTCTACTTAAAACACTAATGGTAAATCAATTTTATTAACATGTTTCATTACAACTAAGCCTATATTCTGGCCCAAGAGTTCACCCCACTTTTTAAATTTCCGTGTACGCCTCTGCTTTTGAAGGCCACCCAGAGAAATATGAAAAACAAGATCTGGATTCCAAGTTGCTCATTATAATTTATATTACGTGTGACAGTAAGATAACACAAAATAACTTAAATA
>NW_013681196.1:0-2512 GCF_000517525.1 Limulus polyphemus | reverse complement strand
TATTGCTTCTGATTGGTTGTCTTCCCTCTGGTTAGTAGTTTAGACTTAGGGTCAACTATTGCTTCTGATTGGTTGTCTTCCCTCTGGTTAGTAGTTTAGACTTAGGGTCAACTATTGCTTCTGGTTGGTTGTCTTCCCTCTGCTCAATATTTCAAAGTTAGGGTCAACTATTGCTTCTGGTTGGATGTCTTCCCTCTGGTTAGTAGTTTAGACTTAGGGACAACTATTGCTTCTGGTTGGTTGTCTTCCCTCTGGTTAGTAGTTTAGACTTAGGGTCAACTATTGCTTCTGGTTGGATGTCTTCCCTCTGGTTAGAAGTTTAGACTTAGGGTCAACTATTGCTTATGGTTGGTTGTCTTCCCTCTGGTTAGTAGTTTAGACTTAGGGACAACTATTGCTTCTGGTTGGTTGTCTTCCCTCTGCTCAATATTTCAAAGTTAGGGTCAACCATTGCTTCTGGTTGGATGTCTTCCCTCTGGTTAGTAGTTTAGACTTAGGGTCAACTATTGCTTCTGGTTGGTTGTCTTCCCTCTGGTTAGTAGTTTAAAGTTAAGGACAATTATTGTTTCTGGCTTACCGCTGCCCCACCTGCAGGCACTCTAACCACTATGAAGTGACAGACTCGGAAGGATAAGTAAAGATTTAGTAAAGGAAAGTAATGCAAATAATTCAACGAGCGTCTCCCATTGGCTTTACCGCAAGATCAAGGGCTTATAATGTTAGAATATGGGGCTAGATCTACGCGGCGGAAACAACTCATGTAGCCCATTGTGAAGCTTTGTGCCAAATAAACACAACGACAATATTTCAACGAAAACCAGAAGTCAGCTAAAGCTCTGGCAAACTTTGTTTTCGGCTTACACAAAGCGCCAATGTTGGGTAAAAAGTTCTAAATATACTAGTGAAAATGGCATGATCTTGTTATAAGGAGCTAGGAAGGAGTGAAACATCATCAGAATTCTGTATTAGTGTAAAAAAGTTCAGTAACTGTAGAAGCTTAAAATACTAGAAAGTTTCTATTCCCAAACTAGTAAACTTAAAAGCCTTGAGTTTAACACTATTATTGGTTTTATGTAAAATGGACCGTCGATGTCGTGTAATACAATTTGCCCATCACTCAAGCCATTATTTGGCTTTTTTTATTTGCTGTTTTACTGATGGCTATATCGTACAAGTTCAAGTCTATCCCTTCTATGGGTAAGGTCGTTATATTACCGGAAAAGTGCTAAGACGTCGGTGAAACAAGGGTCTAAGAAAGCGTATGTAAACTTTCCACTGTATTTGGACTTTTTCCTCTCGCGCTATGTTAAAGAAGTAAAACAAAAAAAGGTAAAAGTTCAAATGCACATGCTTTAAGCCTCGATGTTACTAATATCATTACGGAGTGCAGATATTAAAATGTGGGCGCAGGCTTTTATTAGAAGTAGTTTGTGGTGCAAATTTTACATGTAATTAACATGTTATGTAAGCTACCTACATTATAAACTATGTAAAACAATGTAAAACACGAACCTTCATCCAAATAGTTATTAGTTTCATACCATCTTGTAATTAGAAGGTTCATACAACATAATTTACTCGAAACTGTGTGATCCTTTTCTTGCCTCTATGTGTTAACAACGCAACAGGTATAGCGATACGCTGGGTGAATACTTTGTAGGTTTCAAAATAGATGGCGTAAGGATTAGTTAATTAATAGTAAACTAATTTCAGTTTAACAGGAATAACCAAATATTTTATTCACACATTAAAGTATCTTATTCTGGATCTAATCGTGTGCCATATTATCGGATAAACAAACAAACAAACAAGCAAGGAAACATATGGCACCAAGTCTGTTTTCGATCTTGTGCTATTTCCAAAACAACCACCAGGTGAGTAAACCATGCATAAAATGTTTTATTTGGGTTGCTGTTTGATTTAACGTCATGTTCTTCCTCTGTTTTATAATAATTCTTATTAGCTCCACCCTATTTATCTCGTTTGCCACTTATAGTTAGATAGCCTTCCCATAGATGGCGCAAAAAGCAATTAATCACTGATTTGGTGTACATGAACTGGTATGGCGAAATACGAGAAAGGAAACAAAAGAATAAATAAGAAATTTATCTTAAAGGTAACTTATAAATTACGGAATAATAAATTCTCATAAATTCGTTGTTAAATACGTTCATATATTGTTAAAAAAGAGAAACAAATACAGCAAAACTTCTGTGGTCTAGTGTAGTAACCGGAGAATGGTAATGGCTTTTCTTCTATGTATACTTATCATTATAGTAACACTAACTGGAGTACCAGTCCGTTGGAAATAAAAACTCGTTTGTAATAAAGGTTGGGAAATTGCACTTCTAATTTTTTCTTAACATAATAAGCATTAAAAATACAATAGAAATACATAAAGGTGCCAATACTGAAAAGAAATACATACTGTTTTCAAGAATTCTATCAATAGGAAATTAGATGGGGGGTCCAACCCCCCTTATAACCTTCCTCGTGTCATCCTGTATCACTG
>NW_013681195.1:4488-5498 GCF_000517525.1 Limulus polyphemus | reverse complement strand
GAAGCATTCTGTTCTCAGTACATTTGTACACAAAATTGGTACAAGGTGTAATGTCCTGCCATCTAGTGGCTTTATTGATAGCATTATCGACAAGTAGGTTGTTTTAGATATATTATTGACAACTACATTGTTTTAGATACCTTATTGACAAGTACATTGTTTTAGATACGTTATTGACAAGTAGACTGTTTTAGATACGTTATTGACAAGTAGGTTGTTTTAGATACGTTATTGACAAGTAGACTGTTTTAGATACGTTATTGACAAGTAGATTGTTTTAGATACATTATTGATTAAGTCCTGGCACACTTACCAGGATGTCACGCCCGGCTCCAAACTGTGATATACTTAGGGGACACGAACCACGAATCTTGGAATCCACTGTCCTGGCACATTTATGAGCAGAACATGCACGGCTCCAAACTATGGCACATTTATGAGACGCGAATCAGGAATCCTTGTATTCACTGTACTAGCACACTTACCAACAGTCCGTGTCTGACCCCAAACTGTGACCCATTTTCTCGTTTTCTTGGAGTCCAAAAGGAAGAGGCAATCCTAAAAAAATGAGATAATCTTGCTTCCTCTTCTGTTCGTTATCTGGATCATGATCCATAAATTTTGTGTTAAGTAAGTCCAATAAATGTTATGTTTTTCGTGTGTTATCTTAGTCACACAGAGGAGATTCATGACTATTATAGCCTTACTACCTGGCGGCAGAAATAACAAGCTGCACGGATGAGTTTGTTTGAAGTTAAGGCTATCTGTGCTCTGCCCACCACGGGTATCGAAACCCAATTACATGGATGAAAGTACGACCATATATTTTTTCTGAACGCATTGTTATTTTCGACAACATTATTGTAGATATGGTAAGTATCATGAAAAAGGTTTAGTAATTTTTGTTCCGAAGAATTCTGTAAGGGGGGATGCAACAATAAATGTGAACTAATGCTTCAGAATAGCTAATAATAATATTACATTATAAATAATATTTGTTTCTTTGTTTG
>NW_013681195.1:2355-3949 GCF_000517525.1 Limulus polyphemus | reverse complement strand
CCTCAGATTGCGAGTCGAGCACCCCCTAACCACCTGGCCATGCCGGGCCGATATAAATAATGTAAAACACACAAGATCACTAGGCTAAAAATAGAAGGGAAAAAAAGTACCATTTGAGCAGACGTTGCCTGCAGTACCTAAAATAAACAGTGTTATAGAACGTGGGGTGCATAAGATGAAAATAAAATTCAAGAAATCCTTCTGGATTCACAGCTAAGCTCTCACTGCATAGTGTTCTTTCAGTTGTGGCTGATTCTTCAGTTTTGTTTACGCGGACACAAATACTCATATTACCACAATAAGGATTGTTTTTTAATAAATGAATGTGAAAGCATCTTTCAATAAGTTATTACTTTCTGTAAAACCAATAATTATAATGGTTGAAAGGAACACTGGAAACTTTCTATTTCGGCGAGAAGAAAGTTGCTGGTTCTCAAACACGTGGAGCAAGACAGACCATTCCAAAACTTCACCTATATTTACTATCTCAGGAAATTACCTTTATCAAAGAATAGATAAGAAAAAGGGTACACTCTGAACACTGTTAGAGACCGATTAACCGATAGACTAGAATATGAAAATACATCAAAATATTTATGTAAAATATAACATCGTTGTAATAACATGGAATTGAACTTTATAAATTATAACTTTATAAAATGTATTTTATTGTTTCATGAATTATTATTTTTTCTCTAAACGCTTGATTTTGACTATTTTGCTTCGAGAAATGCTGGGGTATTTAGGGGTCTAAGCGTCTTCTTATATGGGGAGTGTTCTGATACGACTCTAAAAACTGAACTTCGATTCCCGTGGTAGGCAGAGCACATATGTAGCTTTGTGTTTAAGCAATAAGTAAACGAAATTAAAACTTATTATATATATCACTTCTGTCGCTTGTTTGTTCGAGATATTTTAATTATTAATTTTTAAACTACAATTATTAAATATATAAAAGTATCAGTACACTCTATGGCTTTGACTTAATAAACATTATGAATATCATGGTATTGCTGAGACTAATAAAAAAATATGCGATACTGTTTTATCGTGCATTACGTTGCTGTATTGTTAAGAAGATCGACCAGACGGGGTAAACTTGTAGATTTAGAACATCGATGTATTCTGTAGAAGAGGTCTTGCAATATCTTTTACCAATGTTGAAATGTTTTTCCTGGCAGATATCTATACAACGGGAGGAATTTTACTGTACAGAATAGCCTTATATATTAAATTAATAACGAAAAAATTTGTTTGTTGTTAAAAGCACAAAGCTACACAATGGGCTATCTGTGCTCTGCCCACAATGAGTATCGAAACACGGGTTCTAGCGTTGTAAAAACTACTTAT
The DNA here is from genome assembly GCF_000517525.1 of Limulus polyphemus. NCBI lineage: Eukaryota > Metazoa > Arthropoda > Merostomata > Xiphosura > Limulidae > Limulus > Limulus polyphemus. The sequence goes on along the minus strand of NW_013681195.1, from coordinate 2,599 downwards.
TTAGCGAGTGCATGTTTTTCTTTTATATTTCTGCCATAAAGCATGTTATATATTTGAGCTCCGAAACATTCTGTTCTCAGTACATTTGTACACAATGTTGGTAAAAGGTGTATTGTCCTGCCATCTAGTGGCTTTATTGATAGGTAACGTTTGCTCTTTTTTTTTAATTTAGACAAACGTGAATAAAATATTATGGTATTTTGGCACTTGTGTATAAATTTAAAATCATGAATAATATTCAACG
>NW_013681195.1:0-1407 GCF_000517525.1 Limulus polyphemus | reverse complement strand
AAAGTTGTCCATCTCAATTTAAAATCGAAGTTAAAACTACAAGAAATACAGGCAATCAGAAAAAACGAAGTACGGGTTTTCTCGCAAATACTTTAAAACTTTTAAACAAAATAATTTTTCGATAAAAACTCTAACACAAAAGTATGAGTATGTCTTAAGCACACACACACCTACGGTCAGCGATATTCTTAAAGTAAAATCTTGAACAGACGTATGTAATAACTCGTTATGTAAAGAGATGATGAAGGCCTACTTTCTTACTCTGTATTTTCTAATATTTCCAACTGATCGGTTAGAACTGGTCCTCGTTGTAAGAAATAAATTTGTAAATAGGAAATTTTATTGATAATTTAATAAATAATAGAATGAACTCGTACACGTATTATGCAACATTACTTGCGGTCCTAGGGTCAAATTAATTATGTGTTAGTTGAAACTACGTTATCAGTACTAATTAAACTTGTCTGTATTTAATAAAATACATATTTCAAATATATCAAAACAACTAGGACAAGTAAGCATAGACGAAAGAAAAAAAACTGAAGAATGAAAGTTTGTTTTTTAAATTTCTCGCAAGGCTACTCGAGAGTTTTCTTTATTAGTTGTCCCTAATTTTGAAGTGATAGACAGCTAGTCAAAACCACCTACCGTCTTCTCTTTGGCTGTTTTTTTTTTTTCAAATGAAAATTGATCATCACATTATAACGCTTTCACGGCTGAAAGGACAAACATGTTTCGGTGACGGGATTCCAACCTGCGACCCACTGGTTGCTAGTGTGGTGTACTAACCCTCAGACCTTGGTAGGCCTAAAAAGAAGAACAACAAGGATAAAACTACACTTCACGAAGTACGTAAACATTCTTCTCGAGAGCCACCTACCGGTAACCTGAAACAGAATCTTCTATTCGTAAACATTCTTTTCGAGAGCCACCTACCGGTAACCTCAAACAGAATCTTCTGCAAACCAAGAACCAGAGCTAAACTAAATTTAACGATAAAAGATCGATCATGGAAGCTGCTATTTTCTTAGGAAGCCAATCAGGGAATATAACTAAAACTGTTGATCTCTCACCTTCATTTACATACACAGTAATTAGCTCTTAATTGTATCATTGCTAAAACTGTTGATCTCTTACCTTCATTTACATACACGGTAATTAGCTATTAGTTGCATCATTGCTAAAACTGTTGATCTCTCGCCTTCATTTATATACACGGTAATTAGCTCTTAGTTACATCATTGCTAAAACTGTTGATCTCTCGCCTTCATTTATATACACGATAATTAGCTCTTAATTGTATCATTGCTAAAACTGTTGATCTCTCACCTTCATTTACATACACAGTAATTAGCTCTTAATTGTATCATTGCTAAAACTGTTGATCTCTCACCTTCATTTACATAC
>NW_013681194.1:3788-5000 GCF_000517525.1 Limulus polyphemus | reverse complement strand
GGGGGGGTCTGATTGAGGTGTTTAAGATTGTAAAGGGAATTGGTAGTGTTGATGAATCATATTTTTTCATATTTAACAGTGAGAATAGTAGGACTAAATTTTGGCAATAGGTCCCATGTTGTCCCAAAGCATTATGTTATGTTGTACGTTAAAATATGATCTTTGACTTAGCTGCTCATGTTGTATGGAAAACATAACCGATCCCCTCCCCAAATTGTTTCCCTTCACCCCTGCACTATTAATGAAATCTGCGTCATCACCAAAACATCAGTTTATCTTAATAAAACATTAGTATAAACAAGATAATCAAAAGTTAAGGTGTTAATTTGTTTTCCGAAATGTATATACGTATAATATAAACTGACATGGGAAGTATATTAGACACGCCTACTTCTATACAAGGAGTTACATGCAATTATTTTTCATGTTCTTAATAAAGAACACAAAACTATGTATGACAAGTTACAGTTGAAAACAGAGTGGATATTTTGGACGATACGCACTATGTCATACTCATAGGTTGTCTTATTATCCCTGTATAAACAGCTAAGAAAAATATGAAACTTGAAGTAACTTTTATATTTGCATTGAAACTAATCCTCATCCCGAATTTTCTCTTAAACATACAACAACAGTGTAATTAAATAAAATTTTTCATGTTTAAGTTCATACCAATAATGAATTTTGGTGATGCCATCCATCTCAGAGTCCGATTGTCGCGTAACTTTTAATACAGAAACCACTACAGGCTTAAATCTCAGGATCACATGACTACCAGGAGTACGAATAAGTGTATACATTGTGTCAAAATATGAAAGACAACACATTTTCCGAAATATAATTATCATTATAAAATCTCGTCTCTCTTGTAACACACACCAAACAATGACTAGAATATAGATGACTGATATTTATTTAAGGAATGAAAGACAAAGAAAAAAGTATCATTTTATTTTTAAAATACCTTTGATCCCCCAAAATAACTATTTATATCACTGATATCTATTGTGTTTGTTTATAACATTTCCATTATAGCTTGCCAGTATATGAAAAAATATATTTCCAGTATAAATATGCCATGTTTTATGAAAGTCCTATATTTCCAGTATAAATATGCCCTGTTTTATGAAAGTCATATATTTCCAGTATAAATATGCCCTGTTTTATGAAAGTCATATATTTCCAGTATAAATATGCCCTGTTTTATGAAAG
>NW_013681194.1:2714-3778 GCF_000517525.1 Limulus polyphemus | reverse complement strand
TAATGTAACTCCTCTTTTCAAGGAAGGTGATAAAAATTGTCCCAGTAATTACAGACCCATTAGTATTACATCAGTTGTGAGAAAAGTTTGAGAAAGTCTGTTAAAAGATGCTTTGCAAAGCTATTTAACAAAGTTTAGAATTTTATTAGATAGTCAACATGGTTTCACTAAGAGAAAATCTTGCCTTACAAATCTTTTAACATTCTTTGAAAAAGCTGCTTATCTAGATGAGGGTAAGGGTGTAGATTTCGTGAATTCTGAATTTTCAGAAAGCGTTTAACAATGTGCCACATAAAAGGCTTGTAAAAAATTAGCTCTATAGTTGTGGGGGATGTTACAAATGGAGTTCAGTCAAACTAGATTAATCTCACAAGTGGGGTTCTTCAGGGCTCAGTCTTAGGACCTTTGCTCTTTACATCAAAGACGTATATGAAGGAATAGTCAATAAATTACTTAAATTTGCTTGGGTGTTGCTAGCTGTGAAGAGGATGCTGCTTATTTACAAAAGGATTTAGATCATTTAGTGAGTTTGGCAAATAAATGACAAATGGGTTTTAATTAAAATAAATGCAAGATAATTCATGTGGGTTATCATAGTTTGAATTATAAGTATAATTTGGATGGGAATAAACTTAACAGTGTCATGAAAGAAAGGGATCTTGGTGTAATAGTTTATCCGTCTCTAAAACCATTCAAGCAGTGTGCTGTTGCTAGTGGTAGGGCAAGTAGGATTTTAGGTCGTATCTATAAAAATATTGAATACAGGTTTATAGAGGTTATAATTTCAATGTACAGGTCACTGGTTAGGCCACATTTGGAGTATTGTGTTCAGTCTTGGGCTTCTTACCTTAGGAACGACATTGAATTGTTGGAAAGGGTTTAGAGAAGGGTTACTAAATTGTTGCCTGGGATGGAGGGGTTGTTATACGATTAGAGGCTGAAATCTTTCAAATTGTTTTCTCTTGAAAAATGAAGAGCTGGGGGGGGGGGTCTGATTGAGGTGTTTAAGATTGTAAAGGGAATTGGTAGTGTTGATGAATCATATTTTTTCATATTTAACAGTG
>NW_013681194.1:0-1768 GCF_000517525.1 Limulus polyphemus | reverse complement strand
AAAGTCATATATTTCCAGTATAAATATGCCCTGTTTTATGAAAGTCATTTTAATGTTGTCAGAATAGTCTGATTAAGCACTCGTAGTCTTGATAACTACACTATCTTGTACATGTATGCAAGGCTTTGTGACAAGTACATGTTCGTTTTCTTCTACCTCTGTTACTTCTGTAGATTAACATTTCTTGAAAAGATGTAGCGGCAGTTGTATTACTCATTAATTTTTGCATGCAAGGAACCTAGACTGCACGTATACCACACTTAAAAATTCGCTTCAACAAATATAGGCGTTGATTCATTTGCCTTTATCCAAATTATAACTTTGTAGAATTTGTCATATCAAGCATCTATTTTACTATGTTATACTGAGACAGTTAAACACATCTGCGACACATATATTCTAGAACTGTACTGCAGATAATATTTTGAATATGGATATGAAAGGAGAAACAAACAAATACAAGTGAAATATGAATACTGAGACAGTTAAACGTATCCGCGACACATATATTCTAGAACTGTACTGCAGATAATAGTTTGAATATGGATATGAAAGGAGAAACAAACAAGTACAAGTGAAATATGAAACAAATCTACAGTCACACTAATATCTGTAATCGTCACTAAATTCACCAACTTTTCACATTCTGTTGAGACGTTATTTGGCTACTGAAGTGAAAAGCAGTCCTTTAAAGTTAAAAGAGACCAAACCGACGAAGAGCAAAACCCGTGTGGATATCCCACTTTCATAGTGAGGAAAAGCCTTAGTGCAGTATCCCACAAGTCAATATGTTAATACTTCAACTACTTGTCTATCTACATAACCCATATGATCTCAAGGCAAACTAATATACTGAGACAGTTAAACGTATCTGCGACACATATATCCTTAGTGCAGTATCCCACAAGTCAATATGTTAATACTTCAACTACTTGTCTATCTACATAACCCATATGATCTCAAGGCAAACTATTTATGACATGCGTGTACAGTTTCTGTACTTTCATATTACATGAACAAGAAATCATTGATAGCATTGAAATGGTTTAATAGGATGTAAAGCTGAGTAACAGAATTATAGTAAAGGACGTGTAGTTTTCATTTCACGGATATAGCATGTAAACTCTGTGAAGTTGGACACATCGAGATTATATATTATTATTGCTAAGAAGAAATCCCAATCAGTCTACATAATTTTAGAATAATATCTTTAACCATGGAAGTACAGTGGTGGTAATTCATTTACATCTTTAGAATTTTAAAATGTATCAGAGTGTAAAATTATTTAATGCAGTAATAATCAACTTGTGTGTATAAAATGTCTTTTCTCTGGCCCTCTGTTGATCTGTTAAACATCTAAATAACACGTTTTAAATACAATAACATAATAATAAGAACAAAGGCAAAATTAAAATGTTCCACGAGGTAAATAAAGTGCCAGTTGTCCTTGGTCTACATTCACAGTAAATGACCCTGGAGTACACAACCACTTTAACAAATTTCCTATTATCTGGTAATTGTTCACCATATAATATGGTAGTAACCTGGAGTACACAACCACTTTAACACATTTCCTATTATCTGGTAATTGTTCACCATATAATATGGTAGTAACCTGGAGTACACAACCACTTTAACACATTTCCTATTATCTGGTAATTGTTCACCATATAATATGGTAGTAACCTGGAGTACACAACCACTTTAACACATTTCCTATTATCTGGTAATTGTTCACCATATAATATGGTAGTAACCTGGAGTACAC
>NW_013681193.1:5727-9773 GCF_000517525.1 Limulus polyphemus | reverse complement strand
TAAAACTTGTATCTAGTATTCGGTGTTAACTGCGCTATCCCTACGTTGCAACAATTCTTCTGTATTACAGAATTATAGGTATGAAAGGAAGAGTAACGATGACATGAAAATATACATTTTAACGCTGAAAGTAAATAAATTTAAACGTAGAAATTATTTGAATGTTTCTCAAAAATATTGTTTTTTCCAGCATTAGTCAATTTCAAGTGAAAATAATTTTTCTGCTAAATAATATAATAAAGTTATACTCTTTACATTATCAAATTTAGGCTTTTATATATTGCACACTTTGTAAGAACGTTTTGCTTATGTTGTTGTTGTGGATTGCCACCACATATGTGAATTGTGCCTAGGAGGCATATATTAACAATGATTGCTAAAGGGTGGATAATCACAGGACACCATTTTAAATGATACAGCCTTTAATGTCCCCCATGGAAGCAGAAAATATCATATAGCCTTTTTCTATCTCTAATGTAAACCTGGTGTTAAAACTGATCGAATTATGGTGTTTTTCAAATCCTAATAAAGGCCCAATGTCATTCCGCCACATTAAAAACGTGTCATCTACATACCTCAACTACATCAAAGGTTTCATCTCAGACGTGTTAAACATCTTCAATTCAAAACTGAACATAAATAATTCATATAAAAGAGGGGACAGGGGAGATCCCATAACTAAACCTTTAATCTGTTTAAACAATTTATTTCCCACCTTAAAATATGAGTTTGACGAACACACATGAGTAAGTTTTAAAATTTAAGCGGAGAAAATGTCTTACTCTCCAGTAATCGATATTCCAAGCAATCCAAAGCCACCTTAATTGGAACATTCGTAAACAGCGACACAATGTCAAAATATATTAATTTATAACTTAATTCTATGTTTATCCCCGAAATTTTGTTAACAAAATCAAACGAATTTTCTATTGTATGTTCGTGTGAGTTCGTTAAAAACGAACGTTTTCGACAAATAAATTTTAATAAAGGATAAAATGATGAACCTATATTGTCCATAACTGAATGTAAGGGAACACCAATTTTGTTGATTTTAGGTAGAGGAAATAATCTTAGTAAAATGAACCTTGAGAAGACGAGGTCTTTCCTTTCTTGTGATGTTAAAATAGCGCACTTTTTAACTATTTTCATGATCAACTTTCGGTTTTGTTAGATACCACTATTTAGCGTTCATTGTTTATCAGTAGAATAATCTTTCTCTATATGATAACCGGGTTGCTGTTTAGAGATCTTGTTACTTTTGTTATATTACATAAAGTTTCAGCTTCTAAGTTATTTTTTTGATTCACGCGTTCCGTATTCATACATCATGTATTAAACCGGACCTATTATTCTACCTAGCTAAAGAAAGTCCCTGATCCAATCTAATACTGTTATATTGTATAGTAAAAACTACTAAATTCTAACTTTCGTTTTCCCCATAAATCTAAATTTCACTTTTAAACAAATTTTTAGTTGAAAATATGTTTAATTCCATAGCCAAATCTCTTCGTAAGAACAGTACACCATTTTTATGTCTGATGCAGGTTTTCTGTTCTTGCTAAATTTTTCATTCAATAAATATTTACACATAATTGAATAACCAGATACATCATGTAATTCATCGCTTTCTATTATGCGATATTATGTTACGACTTATCTTGACCAAACTATCCTCATACTTTCTACTGACGAGTACGCTTCTGGATCATTTAGGTACTAAATACGTTAGCGTCAGATTATTTTTTCTAGATATGACAGTAAAACGAGACAGTAAACGACCCTCAACTTCTGTTTATAGAAAGCCATTTTCCGTAGTGGTACCACCACACAATAGATCGTGTTACCCATGGACACAAAAACTATCCTCCTTTTCCATATTTGTGTTTATAACTTTAAAAATATGCACTTATGATTGTGGCGTGGAAGCAGAGTTAAGTTTCTTAAAACACATAGCCATAGGTAGAGGGTATAAGCCCGAAATTATTGATGGACTGAATCATAACATATCAATTTAGAATTCAGGATGAAGGAATATAAAAACGTGGTAGAAAAATATAGAATAAATGAATCGGTATAAGCAGAACATGTGGCTGAAACATTTCATGTTGTAGAATGGAATAACACTAAATTAATAAATCAAGTAGAATTTAAAATAGAAATAAATACCAGAGAAACTATTGAAATTGAAAAACAACAACATAAATGTCGTATTAAAAAAGGAAGCTGATCCAGGTTTAGAAATAATAAAGTACTGGACAGATGTTTGGTAACTCTGGGTAGTTTAAGCCTATATAACGTTATTGATTTGTAAATGATTATGCGGGAATACATTTTCTAACCATGCCTTTTACGTTATTGAAGATGGTGTCATAGGACACTAAACATATGTAGAGTCTTTTTTTAGGGCAAGTCCTTGTTTTAAATAACTATTTATTGTGTAATGATTATAATGTCGTATTCCTTTTAATTGTAAATAGATGTTTTTACACAAGTGTCGTTTTTAAATCATTAACATCTAACATTCTTCATCGTCTCCAACTGTCAAAAAACTGTCATTATTCACTGTCTCCAAATGTCAAAAACTCTCATTATTCACTGTTTCCAAATGTCAAACATAACTGACATTCTTTACCATATTCTACAGTCAATCATAACTGACATTCTTCATATTCTCCAACTGTCAAACAAAACTGACATTTTTTTACTATCTTCAACAGTCAACAATAACTGACAATCTTCATTGTCTGCAACTGTCAAAAAAACATGCATTCTTCATCGTCTTCAACAGTCAAATAGAAATAACATTCACCACTGTCTTCAACAGTTAACCAAAACTGACCTTTTTATCATTTTCAACTGTCAAACAAAATTTCTTCAGTGTTTTACATAGTCAATAGTAACTTAAATTTTTCATCGTCTCCAACTGCCAAACAAAACAGACATTCTTCACTGTCTTTATCAATAAATCATAACAGACATTCCTCATCATCTTCAACTGTCAAACAAAACTAACATCCTTCACTGTCTTCGACAGTAAACCATAAATGGCATTCTTCATCATCTTCAATTGTCAAACAAAATTGACGTTCTTCACTGTCTCTAACTGTCAAAGAAAACTGAAATTCTTCACTGCCTCGAACTATCAAATAAAACTGACATTCTTCATCGTCTTCAACTGTGAAATCAATCTTACATTTTTACTGTATTCAACAGTCAACAATAACTGAAATTCTTCACTGTCTCCAAGTGTCAAACCAAACTGACATTCCTCATCGTCCCCAACTGTCACATAAAACTTACATTTTGATACTAAGGTAACAATGAGACTATGAATAATAGCATCTTTATTCTCTCAATGTTTCGACTACAAGTTTTCTTCAGGAGAATGTTACACCTTAGTGTCTTACAAGGACATCCATACATATTTTACCGGATTAGGTTCCAGGTAAATGCCCAGTGCCACTCCCTGATTGGTTCATTATCGTCGTCCGTCGACCACCATCCAATGGAAGGAAACTAAAATTGTCAGCGAAGAGATGGAAAAGCAACAAAGGAAAGTTATAGAAGCTACTTACATCTTATTAGAAGACAACATAAACACCACATCGGGAGACTACAAGTGGGCAGAAACAGCAGCTAGCCTAGTTAGACGAGAGCAGGATGCTGCTTGGCGCAGTGACCTGGAACTTAATCCGGGAATATTTGTATATATATCCTTGTAAGACACAACAGTGTCACACTCTTCTGAAGATGGCTTGTAGTCGAAACGTTGAGAGTTTGTTTGTTTGAAGTGAAACACAAAGTTACACAATGGATTATCTGTGCTCTGCCCACAACGGGTATCGAAACTCGGTTTCTAGCGAGGTAAGTCCACAGACATACCGCTGTGCAACTAGGAGACAAAATTGAGAATAAAGATCTAGTTATAGCACATATAGTCTCATTGCTACCTTGTTATCCTATTGTCAATATTAATAATACTCATTTGTCTGATGATGGTAATGGCGACATGAGTCTGCAGGATCAAGATTTCTGCACAAGGGAGA
>NW_013681193.1:0-4880 GCF_000517525.1 Limulus polyphemus | reverse complement strand
ACTTTGATTATTTACAGGCATATTGTCATTCACTTGAAATTGACTGATCCTGGAAAATCATATTTTTAAATAAATTTTACGTTTTATATTATTTTCTTTAGGCGTTAAAAAGTATATTTTCACGTCATCTTTACTCATCCTTTCATACGTTTAATTTTATAATACTGAAAATTTTTTTGAAAAATATCACCAGAGCTGTTAACACCGAATAATTACTACACGTTTTACAGTTGCAATTACATTGTATGATTATATGAATGCTCTATATTTATTATCGTATGTATATATATTTTTTGTGTATTTTAAATGTATAAAGTACTAACATTAATTGCATAGAAAAGTTAGCAAGATGGTAATTCGACCCTTGGTATCAGTTGGTGGATGTTTCTTGATTTATCTGGGAAACGGTACACTACTAACGTTTGGAAATCTTACTTAATTTCTTACCTGAGACAAAGAGTCATGAACGACACAACGTATGATTTTTTACTAGCTGGATTTTTTTATTCATATATCTCTACCTGTTCTCTGCTTTACTTTGCAGAAAAACTAGGTTATTTCATTGGACGTCGTTAGAGCATAATTATTAGTTCTTGTATCTTCTGGTAAGATTTATACGTATGTCTGTATTTAACTATAATAACTGATAAAACCAATTTCAACGAGGCTACTAACTTCATGGATTTAAATAGTTATAATATACAACTTGTATCTGTTATATAATATAAGAAATGTATGCTTTTTACATTATCAAATTTAGTCCTTTATATGCTATTGGTATGTAGTGCCAACATATATACGAACTGTACAATGATTGTTACAGTGTAGAATCACAGGACAATATTTCGAATAATATAGCCTTTAATATCCCCCATGGAAGTGGACAATCGCATATAGTGGCACATTTAGGACCTCAACTGGTCCATCAAACACATCCAACGCTAATGCACACGTCAATAGAAGGTCTGACGATAGTTTTGTTAAGATAATTTGTGTAAGGTTTACCTCACTTTGCTTCACAGAACTTTGTTAGAACAAAAGTAGAGATCGGAGATCGCGTGGTGGTAACATAATATCGTATAATAGGAAGCGAGCAATACATGATATATCTGGTTATTTTAGTATGTGTAGACATTTAGTGAAGGAAATGTTTAGCATGAACAAAAAACCTGCATCAGGTTTAGAAATGATGAACTGTTGTTACGAAGAGCTTTGGCTGTAACATTAAACATGTTTTCCACCTTACAGTTTGTGTAAAAATGAAATTTAGCTTTTACAGGAAAATTGAAAGACAGAATTTTCTAGTTCTTGCAATAAAATATACAATATAATATCATTTAGATTTATAGGGAAAATGAAAGATAGAATGCAGTAGTTTCTGCTATAAAATATACAATATAATAGCATTAGATAGGATCAGAGGCTTTCTTAAGCTTGGTAGAATAATAGGTATTATTAGATATTAGAAAATGGAATGTGTGAACTTAAAAGTGACTTTATACAACCTAACAAAAGTAACAAGATCCCTAAATGACAACCTATTTAACATATAAAGAAAAGTATTCAACTGATAAACAATGAATACCAAATAGTAAAGTGGTACCTACATAACAAAACTAAAACTTTAATAAGTATATATTAAATTATTGTAAACAGTGGATATTTCTTAACTTTGGGTAATCAGTAAAGTAGAAATGATCATGGAACGAGTTTAAAATGTAACATTTTTAAGGTTTGAATTGTTATTGCCCTGAATAACTTCCTACCACTGCTATATATATAGGGGCACTCAGCAGAGCACGCCATGAAGCATTGATCATATTTAACTGTCAAAAAATACGAAAATGTGTCGGTATGTCTCTCGTTATCGACGGACACGGACCATGTTTGGCAGAACAATGAGGAATAATATTCTACGCTCCCCAGTGGCACAGCGGTATGTCTGCGGACTTACAACGCTAGAAACCGGGTCTCATTACCAGTGGTGGGCAGAGCACAGATAGCCCATTGTGCAGCTTTGTAACTTCAAACACATAATATTCTACATACGTTCATCAAGTTTCATTAAACTCTGATTATTTTTGACTGAGTTATAGATCAACATATTGTGAAAAATCGTTTCCCATTTTAAAATGTAAGGGTTGTTTGAATTTTCATGACCTTACTGTGATCCTGACCCTCCAAAAACTAATCACTTCTAAGTTGGGTCACAATCCAATGATATGACAATTTACGTGCAAATCCAGCCGTTTTCGACAAACACAGGTAAAAAAGATAACGTACGTCTACCTCCAGTGGCGGAAATAAATATAACAAAGATATCTACAGTGTACTTACAGAGTTCTGTGTTTTTTCTTTCTCTATTTCGTAAAAAAAAGATGATGGCGATAAGTTAGAAGTTCTTTTCACATGGAAGACTTAATCGTAACACAACGTAACACACCTTAACTAAATAAACACAGTTAGATCACTAGGATGGAAACAACTTTTAGTTAAATTATATTTATTTTTATATATCAACTGTCCTATTTGTGCGTACACTTGTATACATACACATGTAAGTAGTGTGCATGGAACTTGTGTTTCAAAACAGATGGCTTCAACCATTAATGTATGTGCTACCTATCTGGTAGTTTTACATAGAAACAAAACTGAGTGGCGTAAACATTTTCGATCAGAGAGTGACATGAAAATATATTAAACAATGTACCAAACGGACGGTTATGGTAACTTATACACGTGATTAAAAATACCTTCTCTGTAATCGTTACATCAAACATACAGAAGATAACGTAACATATTTCAGCTGGATTGTTCTACTTTATTATTCATGCATAACTCAACTGAACTAGGAATAGACACGTACGAAATTAAGTATAGTAGTACGTAACTATACGATAGACAGAGAAGTCTAAAAACATAGCCGTCAATTACACATTTGTTTCTTTATATATGTATTGAACTAGTACGAAATTACTTTTCTCTCAAGTACAAGATAATAATTCACATTAACTACGTAATAATGGACGTTGGTGTCTCAGCGGCAGGTTTCAGTGTTTATAACAATAAATATCAGTACTTGATAACCGTGGTGATGGCAGCACAGATAGCTCATATAAAACTTTGGGCTTACACACTAGTGTATATTAATCATATTTCAGTACAGGCATATAAATTTCATATGTTCTTTCTTTTTGAGATGTATATGAAAAAGGCATTTGCACATGCGTAATGAAAGAAAGAAGCGTTTGAACAACGAAAACACATTTTCACGTGAGCAAGAAAAAAGTGTAATAATATAACCATGTAATAATCACATCTCTTATCATGTAGGTGTTTAGAACAGTTTATAGTAGAAGTGGAATGATAGAGATCTATTACAAAACACATGTACTGTGTTTATACACAAATATTTGTGATATCTAAATTGTCGGGTATTGTTGGAGATGACTGGTTTTGAATGTAGTTCACTATTTCATATGATAAATATAATTTCAAATAAATGGTTTAATAAATGCTACATATACAGTTCTACCTTCGTTGTTTTAAAATGTAGCTCAACATGTTCGTCATCTATTTTACTAAGAACAGAAATTAAAATATATATAAAAAGAAAATAACTTAAAAGCAAATGAAAAACCATGGTAGGAATTCTGTGAAGAAAATATATTATTGGATAACATAAGACTTTTAAAACAAACTGAATGAATCATTAATTGGAGATATGTAGTGAGGACCAAGTGTGACGTATTGAAGATCCCAGGTTCTAGACGTGGTACTACCAAACACTTTTCATATATTAAGATCTTTGTGTATTATAAGACAATCAAACCAAATATTTGGTTAAGAGTAGCCACCGACTATTTGCCTATCTCTACAGTTTGTGTTACAATATTAGAGAGGATTGTTTCTATTGTGTGCAAAAAGTGAATAAGTAAACAAATGTTCAGAACAGATACACTGTTACCGTTTAAAATACGTTGTGCTGGTTCTAACAAAAGTAAAGCATCATTCAGAAGGGTCTCGTGCGGCCAATCTTTCTGGTCATAGCATAGTCGGATCTCAGCACTTGAGAGACCCCACCCAGTTAACCGGCTGCACGTGAGCTAGTGATACTAAAAATAAAACATACAGGACTTGGAGGCAAGGAAAAATAGGTACTTTAATGTCTATACAGTAACCAACCTGATATTAGTAAAAACTTTGCTTTTTCCCTGAAGAATAGCTTCAACGTTTTATAAGAACAAACATAAATGATCATCTATGACATCAACAAATTTGTTGAAGGAGCTGGAAAAATGTTAGTGGATACAGGAGGACAAGGAAAGAAGAATGGATATCATAACAGACGTGGAAACAAAATATTAGGTCGTCAAGAAATTAATGTCGAGTTTTCGAACACTTTCATTAACCACCACCCAAAAAACGTACATCACGTATAATAGGTAAACGAACCGCCTAAACGTCACATTCATGTAGCCTATATAATGTGTAAAGTTTAGTATACTCTAATCCCTTATAGCGATGGTGCACGACGAGACACACATTCGGCATGTCATGCTGTTTGAATACAAAAAGGGAAACAACGCCTCTGTAGCCACAAAGAATATCAAATAAGTTTATGGAAATGTTTTGAACGTTCGTAAGTGTCAACGACGGTTCAACAAACTTCATTCTTTTGACTTTAGTCTTAAAAACTATGATGGCAGGAGCTCTGAAGACGCTTGTTGAGTCTAACCCAAGGAAACACACTCGTGAAATGGCCCTGAAATTGCATGTTTCTCATGGAGCAATGCGTAAACATCTAGGGAATTTGGGGAAACTCCATAAAAAAGGTGTTTGGGTGCCTCACGAACTCTACAATGATCATCGTTTCCAAC
>NW_013681192.1:0-4048 GCF_000517525.1 Limulus polyphemus | reverse complement strand
TTGTAGGGTTTCAAGTAGTTATATACCTGGTTTAATGGTATCAACAGAGGAACTTAGTACAACTTATAGAAATATTACAAATAATGCTTTTGTTAGAGCCTAAATGGTAGGATAACCAGGAAGCCCAAGTGTTAAAAGGATTGTTAAGTTACTCTTTATGTGGAAAAAATCAACTTTTTGTTATCAGATTAGGTTTGAAAGTTTTCTAATATCTAATCGTCCAACTTCCTTGCAACGTAATGCTAGTGCTTGGAATCGTCACCAGGTGGTAGTTGAACTAAAATGTTCTTGTTGTGAATAAAGAGTTATACAAGAAGTTGTTTAGATTCTACAACAGCACGAGGGGTTTGTTTATTTTATTTCCTCTTGATCCTACAAGAAGAACTAACGAGCTGGGAATACGGAGAAACTATCCTGCTGCAGCGGGAATAGCGAATCAGAACGGATTAGGCTTCGGAATAACGAATCACAGAATAGATTAGGTTTCTAAGTCATCTTTTTTGAAATTCACGTTTTGGCTACGAAAAAATAATAGTAATTAAAAACCTCTTATGGTATTTGATATTCATTAACATTATTTTATTTCATTTTTAAAGCTAAATAATATCATTTATTACCGAAATGTTATTTATTTAAGAGTAGGACTATTTCAATCTTATTTTTCGAACTTGGTTATCTGCTAAGAAAATCAAAAAATTAATATATTTTGATTTGTCTCAGGTTTCAAGACAGCAAGGAAAGTCGAGCATCAATTTTATATTCAGATGTCAAGAAAGTAATAACCTCGGCTCATTCAAATCTCAAAGTTCTAAACTTTTCAGTATCTGATAAGACAGATTCAGTTACTTCCAGCTGCGCCCCCCCCACCTTTGTCAGCTCAGTTACAAACGATCTGATCTTCACCACGCTCCTTCGTATGTCACTTCTTGTCTAGAAAACTGTCACACGTTTCTCTTCAATACAGGAAATTAAACTTGCTGATCTGAAGACGTCGAGATTAGGCCTTTTAAAGCTGTTTCACCCTTCGCCATAATTAAGAGGTGTCAAAGCAATGGAAGACAGTGTTGACGGGATTTCTGTTCTCGTTGTTGTTGTTTTTTTTTTGCATCACCTGAGTCAACGAGTAATCATCCAATGACAGTAACTCGTAATATATAAATGTTCAATTAAAGGCTGGTAAAATGTAGCCGAGTTATCATGATTATTTTAGGAGAAACTACACGTTGCAAGTTATATAGTCACATTTATTTTCAAAACTAATCATTTTCAGCTATCTAGGCTGACAACTGGGTCACTGATGGATCCTCAACATCACGTGACAAACTATCTCGTCAATGAGGTTGTTGTCAATTTTACGTTATTCGGGTAGTTTTTGTTTTAACCAGAGTCGACCTTAAAAATTTTAGTTTTGAGCAAAGATATACAGAGTTGACAAAAACTCTCGGCAACCCCCCCCCCCTTATCTAAAGCTCATATTAATAATTTAGTTTTTCACGTTTTAGTATTGATTGTGGCAAAGGAACCATACGAAACAACTGACGCCTTGAAAGAACAACCTATTGAATGTTTCACCCTTAATATGCTAAGGAGGACGTCACATCGCACGTGGTGACGTATGATCTTACGTCATGAAATTAAAGGCCACTTATACAACATTACTTGTAGAAATTTAGTATTTGTATGAATTTGGACAAAAAGTCCCTCCATTTCTCTAACTCCAACCTCCCCCAAAGAAAGTTAAACGTTCTTTAATATTTAAACATAACAATATCGTTGGGTCTGTCCGATATATAAATCAGGTGATTCTACGAAACCCTTGTTAGTACAGCGGGGTCGTGTAAATAAATCAATACAAACAAAACTTAAGTAGCTATTCGTAATAATAGGTTTTGGTTTCCTTTTTTTTTTATTCTTTCAGGAAACGTTTGTAGCATCTGTGTAACACCTTTAATTGTTGTTTATAGAATCTGTGTAACACCTTTAATTGTTTATAGAATCTGTGTAACACCTTTAATTGTTGTTTGTAGCATCTGTGTAACACCTTTAATTGTTGTTTGTAGCATCTGTGTAACACCTTTAATTGTTGTTTGTAGCATCTGTGTAACACACCTTTAATTGTTGTTTGTAGCATCTGTGTAACACCTTTAATTGTTGTTTGTAGCATCTGTGTAACACCTTTAATTGTCGTTTATAGCATCTGTGTAACACCTTTAATTGTCGTTTGTAGTAATTGAACACATTTGACTCTGTAGAGTTGTGATTGGCTGAAGAAAAAAAAGAAGCTTCTTATTGGTGGAAAAGGTTGATCGGCAACAATTAAAGGTGTTATACAGATGCTACAAACAACAATTAAAGGTGTTACACAGATGCTACAAACGACAATTAAAGGTGTTACACAGATGCTACAAACGACAATTAAAGGTGTTACACAGATGCTACAAACGACAATTAAAGGTGTTACACAGATGCTATAAACGACATTTAGAGGTGTTACACAGATGCTACAAACGACAATTCCCATAGATTTTGACAGATATCACACATATATTTTCATTTATATCCGAGTTTAAAGAGTTTGGTTTACGATATACAGGCTTCCGTATTCTGTATTTATGGGAAACCCACTAAGGTTACCCCACCCCCTAATTTTGAAACACTGACCAGAGAAAGTCAGCCAGTGAACAGCACCGATGCTGAGATACTGATTGTTACACTTATAATTCCTCACAGCTTAAAGTGAAAGGAATATTTTGTGGTATGGCATGGATTCGAACCCGAGCGCTGGGGTTCGCCTTGTTATCAAGCAAATGTGACCGTCCTCCATATATATGATTTGCGAGTAATGTTTTTGCTATTTAACAGACGATTTTAATCACTAGTTGAATTGTGAAAGCGAAATTATCAAATTGTCTACAGTTCTTTTTATCAATATGTTTGTATATTCATACAAAATACAATGAAAGCCTATACTGCAGTTATCCATGTTTTGCCTCAACAAGAATTCGGAATAAAATCGTGTAATCTTCGGACAATCTTGGGTCAAACTGGTAAGTTCGGATGGTCTCGGAAAATCTTCGGACAATCTTGGGTCAAACTGGTAAGTTCGGATGGTCTCGGAAAATCTTCGGACAATCTTGCGTCAAACTGGTAAGTCCGGATGGTCTCGGAAAATCTTCGGATAATCTTGCGTCAAACTGGTAAGTTCGGATGGTCTCGGAAAATCTTCGGACAATATCGTGAATACTCCGAATAGATCTTACGTATATACTGTTTAGTATTCAGAATCTCGGTACTCAAGACCGTCTGTATCCGTTTCTAATCACGTGTATGCGAATTTGGCGGTGCTTGTCTGCCTTTCGACAGACATCCGTTTCAAAGGTTGAAATGAGCACTCCACGTGCACCACGGCGTAACAACAATTGGGGCATCTCATTAAGAACACTTTACATTCACGAGTACTATTAGACTTTCGTGCTTTGTTCGTGACCTAAATGTATCAAAATACAACTATTCCAGAGTGGAAAAAAAATAGTTGTTGAGTTTAAATCAGACACCAGGTGTCCGACTAATGGGTTGGAATTGAGAGTGACCTTGTAAAAATAAAAAAAAATATTTTTATTGAAAAGATAAAAATTAAACCTCTCTTCAAATCGCTGTATCGACGAGTTAACTACGATCGACGTTATCCATAACGTGTATTAGAAACCTATCGACCTGCGATTACTGGCTCACGTGATTCGTATCGAATTATACACAGAGCACGAGACTGACGTCACAGAGCTCGAGCTCATTAAATAAACCATCTCTTTTATATAGAGACTATGTCAGCCCTTGGCTAGGTTTACCAGTCATGTAGTGTAGAACCCAGATCATGTTGCATGTTCTGACTGTGCATGAAAGAATTCCCATTCCGCGAGTAAAAACAACAGCCAAGACAACGTGAAACGCGTTGCAGGACGCAACGCAAGATTTTAATTGTTGTACAGCAGGGAATGAGAGAACCATTTAAAAAAAAACAACAACTAAAAACTAAATATCCATATTTCGG
>NW_013681191.1:2978-4896 GCF_000517525.1 Limulus polyphemus | reverse complement strand
GATTTAACCACGTATAACAATTAAAAGGTCAACAACTGATTTAAACACGTATAACAATTAAAAGGTCAACAACTGATTTAAACATTATAACAATTAAAAGGTCAACAATTGATTTAAACACGTATAACAATTAAAAGGTCAACAACTGATTTAAACACGTATAACAATTAAAAGGTCAACAACTGATTTAAACACATATAACAATTAAAAAGTCATCAACTGATTTAACCACGTATAACAATTAAAAGATTAACAACTGATTTAAACACGTATAACAATTAAAAGGTCAACAACTGATTTAAACACGTATAACAATTAAGAAATCAACAACTGATTTAAACACGTATAAAAATTAAAAAGTCAACAATTGATTTAAACACGTATAACAATTAAGAAATCAACAACTGATTTAAACACGTATAACAATTAAAAGGTCAACAACTGATTTAAACACGTATAGTAATTAAAAGGTCAACAACTGATTTAAACACGTATAACAATTAAAAGGTCAACAACTGATTTAAACACGTATAACAATTAAAAGGTCATCAACTCATTTAAATACTCACTTGTTGGCTTTGGTGGAAGAATTTGTGGCTGTTGTGTTTTAACATAAGGTCTCACTAAGACACGAGACTTCACAGTGACGAAGCCAGGTTTATGTGTTGGTCGTCCAATACCAACGTACGGCCGGCCGATAAAGCATCCACTAGAAGCACACACTCGTCCCCAGGAATTGAGTTGTAACCCACAGTTGTGGCGAGAGAGACAAGGGACATCAGTAGAAACCCCTGTGAAGTATCTCCCGTAACTTTCTCCATTATTGTATGAACTACCAAAACCTCCTGCTCCACCGTATCCACTAAAGTAGCTTCCGTCAAAGCTTCCATCGTATACACTAGGGTATCTTCCACCAAAGGCTCCACCGTACTCACTAGGGTATCTTCCGCCAAAGCCTCCACCGTACCCACTAGGGTATCTTCCGCCAAAGGCTCCATCGTACCCAGTAAATTTTTTCACCCACGTGCTCTGTAAGAACGAAATACATATTTTCATACTCAGTATGTATATTTGAGGATTAATGTCATCCAAAGAATATTTCTTTGAATTAATCCGTTGTTACATTGCATAGTTTATTTAAAGACAAGTACTAACTTCAAATAAACTACATGTTGTAACAAAATAAGAAACAATATGAACTACATGTTGCAACCAATGAGAAACAATATGAACTACATGTTGTAACAAATAAGAAACAACATGAACTACATGTTGTAACAAATAAGAAACAATATGAACTACATGTTGTAACAAATAAGAAACAATATGAACTACATGTTGTAACAAATAAGAAACAGCATGAACTACATGTTGTAACAAGTAAGAAACAATATGAACTACATGTTGTAACAAATAGGAAACAACATGAACTACATGTTGTAACAAATAAGAAACAACATGAACTACATGTTATAACAAATAAGAAACAATATGAACTACATGTTGTAACAAATAAGAAACAACATGAACTACATGTTGTAACAAATAACAAACAACGTGAACTACGTGTTGTAACAAGTAATAAACAACGGGAACTATGTGTCGTAACAAGTAAGAAAACAAAAACTACATGTCGTACCAAGTAAGAATAAAGGGGAAATACATGTCGTAACAAGTAACAAACAACGGGAACTACATGTTGTAACAAGTAAGAAACAACGTGAACTACATGTTGTAACAAGTAACAAACAATGTGAACTACGTAACAAGAACGAAAACAAAAACTACATGTCGTACCAAGTAAGAATAAAGGGGAAATACATGTTGTAACAAGTAACAAACAACGGGAACTACATGTTGTAACAAGTAAGAAACAACGTGAACTACATGTTGTAACAAGTAACAAACAATGTGAACT
>NW_013681191.1:0-2130 GCF_000517525.1 Limulus polyphemus | reverse complement strand
ATATTGATTTAGTTGTTCTGATACTGTCCAGGTAAGTGGGAAATCAACACAACCATTATCTATTGATTTAGTCCCACTTACGTGGACAGTATCAAAACTAATCAACACAACCATTATATATTGATATATCATCCCACTTACCTGGACAGTAGCAGAACAAATCAAGACAACCAATATTTTAAATACTTCTCCCATCATATGTGAATTACTCCAGTACTTTATGCTGATATTCTGACATACATCCCTCTTTATAAGGAATCCTCGGTGTTTAGTCAGTAGAAGTGGGATGGGTTAATGTTTACTTGAGAGGGAGGATTTAACAGGATTTCACAGGTAAACACCAGGTTTGACTTGTGAACGAATGTCTTTGAAATACGAACATTTTCCCGGAAATGAAACAGTAATATAATATAATGTTTCTGCAGAAGGTCTGAGGTATCTATATAATAGGTTCATTGTATATTTAATGTACCATTTCAACCATTAGGAATAGCTCTATATATGAAGTCACTGGCGAGTTGTTATTCAGGTGTGTATAAATTGTTTTGAGCATTTGTTCTTTAAAACACACATACACACCTGTTTTGTATAAATGGTGTGCTTTTGGTGTAATTTTTTTCAAAACAGATCAACGCTTTGTTTAGACAATTTATCTGTACTAGGTTTAGAGTCATGCCTCGTCACGTGCCACAAGTTATAGAGCGTCAAAATGTTTGACTGTCCAGAAATGGTATGAAGCAATTGGACATTACCAGAAGAGTAGGGTACCCCCAGTTTACTCTATCCAAAATCCTGAAACCTCATTGGACTGCAGGAAACGTTGTTCCAGGAAAGTCTACTGGTAGACGCCGAAAAACTACTGCCCGAGATGACCGTGTTTTGATCAGGTTAACACGTCAAGGTCAAAAGAAGTCTTGCAACACCTTACGACAGGAACAGCATGTACACATCCATTCCAGGTTATCCAGAAGAACTGACTGACCAAACAAGGATATTTTGTGAGAAGGACTATTTTCTAATCAATTTGAACTACAATTCACCACATGCCAATTTATAGTTAGGACACTGACGATATGTCACCTTTTCAGATGAGTCCTGTTTCCGGCTTGTTAAAGGTGATGGTAGGATTCGTGTTCGTCGTTTGCCTGGAGAACAGATGAGAGAAGACTATTTTTCTCACAGGGAACACACGAGAGGCGGTGAAGTAAGTGTTTGGGCAGCTAATCATCACGGTGGAAAAACTGCTCTTTATATCCCCAGGGAAACGTCAATGGTGCCTCCTACGGGCAGCACATGGAGACGATATTTCAGCCATATATTAGGGCAAGGTTTGGCAATAACTTTGTTTTCCAGATGACAATGTCACTGCCCACAGTACACATATTGTACAGGATTATCTCGACCAGGTGGACGTTACAACAATGCCGTGGCCAAGAAATTCTCTAGATTGCAATCCAATTAGAACTTCTGAGCAGAACTGAGCCGAAAAATTGCTAATCACTGCCCAACCAGAACCACCAAGTACTGAATATTTGATATGAGGTTACAGAAACTATTTATAATAATTTGATGTTATATTATGTCACTATATGTGTTTTGGTAAGGTTTTGTTGTGATAGGTGAAATGATGAATTACACATCTTGCTACAGGTGTCTGATAGAATTGTTTGTTGTTCTAATAAATCGTTCATGATGTCCATAAAACATGTCTCAATATACAAATTACATATGTAAATGTTTAATATAACTTGCATTTCTCAGTTTTACAGTGCTAAGTGTGTTTGTATTCTATTTTAATAATAATTATCTTATTTTTTAAAAAATATACGAACATGTTGATGAAAACTATACAGTATATAAGATGTTCAGATTTACATTTCATTTTAGCATCTGGTTTTTAGGTACTTTATTTCCTGATATAATAATGGTTTATATTCTGGTTTGTAGGTACTTACATTTCCTTATTTAAAGATTGTTTATTTTCCGGTTTGTAGGTAGTTACATTTCCTTATTTAAAGATTGTTTATTTTCCGGTTTGTAGGTACTTACATTTCCTTATTTAAAGATTGTTTATTTTCCGGTTTGTAGGTACTTACATTTCCTTATTTAAAGATTGTTTATTTTCCGGTT
>NW_013681190.1:0-4048 GCF_000517525.1 Limulus polyphemus | reverse complement strand
AAAAACCACAGTTGTATCTGACGTAGGTTGTATAACATTTAAATAACAACCAGATTAAATTCTTCATAAAAACCACAGTTGTATCTGACGTAGGTTGTATGACATTTAAATAACAACCGCCAACTCTTGAGCTACTCCTTACTAAAGAACAGTGGCATTAACCGTTACGGCTGAAAATGCGAGAATGTTCGGTGACGGAATTCGAACCTGCGACCCTCAGCTTTCTAAAAACACAACTAGTAAGTGTGGAAAATGTTTCGTACAGACTCGAGGTTACCTTATTATGAAAAGCAGACGTTCGATGTTGTTGAGTTTATAACACGTTGCTGTAAGGTCATGAAACGTCTATTATACAAGATGAATACTGAGTGACTATTATTTGTAGTAACTGATCTGGAAGAATGCTGTGTCAAGAATCTAATTTAACAATCATAAAAAATGACGTAGTGTAACATAGTTCTTGCCTTAAGGACACGTCCCTCTCTAAAGTTCGATAGCTTGAATCATGCGCAAGGCTCGTTATTTGTATAATTAGAAATGACGCGTAATGGAGCCTTGAAAAATGAAAACATTTCGGTAATGAGAAACGAATTTATTAGCGTAGAATATAATTTATTTGGGAATTATGGGATATGCAGCGAGTGAAAAGATGTGTTGAAAAGGGTTATCATTTATTTATTGTGTCCTCGAGATCTACCTGATTCCCAGATGAATGAACAAAAAGAATGAAGTAAAAAAAAACTAAGCCTTTTTCAAACAATACCTGTATTGTACGTATCACGTAGCAGACGATTTCACGGCACACTGGGCACAAGCAATACGACGCAAATTCAATAAATATGGGAGCTTTAGAAGGCTCACAACTCGCATGTAAAACCCGTAATCATCATCTTGAAACAGTCTCGTCCAGAGTTTAGATAACTCACGGCTAGTGGATTAGAAAAGGTTTTTCTTCAGAACGAATCCAAGACCGTGATATACTGTTGTTCGATCCGAGCGAACACGAAGATGGAGATCTTTACGTATGAGTCCAGCGCTCACAGAAAATTGTGTGCGTCTATTACAGAAAGCGAATAAGGGAGACGGACGGACATTCCTGGCAATTTGTTGGTGTATAAGAAAGAGTTCGTGTTATCCATTTTTCATTTAAGCGACCATTACGTAAACAAACACTTGTCTCGTGAGACCCATAACTCATCACGAAAATTGAACTTTTCGAGAGGCTATAGTTTCAGAAAAAAAAAGGAATAACATGATATTCTTGCGATAACAACAATGCTTTAGGAGTTCTATATGTAGTTCATCGTGTTTATACAATGTTATTTATAAATAACAACGCTTTAGGAGTTCTATATGTAGTTCATCGTGTTTTGCTACAGAAACAATAAAAACAACAACTTGCCTGCTACAGAAACAATGAAAACAACAACTTGCCTACTACAGAAACAATAAAAACAACAACATGCCTGCTACAGAAACAATAAAAACAACAACATACCTGCTACAGAAACAATAAAAAATGGTTCATTTATTCAGATGTCTTTGTTTTGAAGCTGGTAAGAAGGTCGTATATATATGTGATATCTTATGTCAGTTTTATGTAACATAATCGTACATAACATGTCATTCTTGTTCGTTTCGGATAGTTCCCCGGTGGAACAGCACTAAGGTTCTGATCTTACAATTCTAAAATCCGGGGTTCGATTCCCCGCGGTGGACAGATAACTCATTCTGTAGCTTTGCGACAGGGACACTCAACGAGAGGTTCAAGTTTCGGGTACTTGCGCAAACCTACGATTGCTCTCCCTAAATTTCAACTGCTGGACACAATGACGCAATACAATCACATCCAGTTGTTCTTGAAAAGTTAATAACAAAAAAAAAATAGACAGTTCATGAAACTCAAAGACTTCGCAGCAAAATCAAAATAAGGACGAGACTGGGAAGTAGTTTAGTAGTACTGATATTTTTTCATCATCCTGTATTAAAATATGTACCCTCCAACCACTAGCTCCTCTTTAATATGGCGTCGCTGTTCCTCTGGTTGTTTCTAGATGCATTCACATTATTTTATTTTCAAACTTAGATGCCACGTTACAAATGTATTTATTACATTTAACTCGAATGGTATTGGAATTCACTGGGTTTTAGGACGGTGCAATTCGACTCAGGTATATTTGTATCAAAAACTCTGATGACTAAAACCGTGCCTTAGGAGAAATGAATTTAAATTTACATTCAAAGAAACCTGAATATTTTACGTATGTGTTGATACAGTTTCTTCAATCAGTTGAAACTTGTCTTTTAGCTGAACAGTTTCTTTGTTTGTTGCATAAACATGATGAACTACATATAGAACTCCTAAAGCGTTGTTATTTATAAATAACATTGTATGGTATGTTGTTGTTTTTATTTAAGCTATTCCAAATGGAAGTCCAAAGTTCTAGTTTGGCATGTTCAAAGAGTAGCCAATGAATTCCAAACAGCCAACTTCCTAAGCTATTCCAAATGGAAGTCCAAAGTTCTAGTTTGGCATGTTCAAAGAGTAGCCAATGAATTCCAAACAGCCAACTTCCTAAGCTATTCCAAATGGAAGTCCAAAGTTCTAGTTTGGCATGTTAAAGAGTAGCCAATGAATTCCATACAACCAACTTAAAAAGAGTTAAATCAAAACAATTTTTTTTTTAATGCAAGAAGATACATACTCGAGGTGGATAGCAAAGAAAAGTTCGGAAAACATAAATTTATTTTCCCAGTTGAAGATTTAATTTAAATATTTTGGTATATCGATTTTATACATTATTTATAGACACGTCCTTATTTTCGCCAAACTTTAAAGGTTATCCTTAGATTGTGTTATTTGACATTGTTACATAGTAGTCTTTGTAAAACGTACCTCAGAAATAAAACAGTTTCTAAACTAAAGAAACGCAGGTGGTACAAAAAGCTTTCTTGATGTAATAACGTAACAAAATTCCAGATGTTTTGTGATTTACAAAATCATCCTCAGCTATCCAATTTCACCACATCCAAGATGCAGAGTCTCTTTGGATACATTGATAGATATGATAATAAGACAAGCTGACACATTAGATGTGCGCTTCAGGTCATATTGGTAAATTCTGTTTTATTGTGGCGATCAGAAACCTAGTGGGAATTTAATGAATTATTTAGGAATGTTGTATAATTTGCATATAACACGAGAGCGCTTACTTTTTTTTTTTTATCTGGGAAACTGAAGAAACTATTTTAGAAATATATCTTAGGCGTACTTGTCGTTTTAAGAATATTTTAACATTTAACCCTAAATTGAATGAAATACAGTTGGATTTTTAGGAACAATGCATTGCGCTTGTTGAGGGGTGGTAGTTTTAATTGGACACGAAAAGATTTATTTATTTATAAAACTGAAAAGATTTGTTTGATTGAGTTTGTTTTCCTTAATCGCAAAATTACACAATAGGCTAGATGTATTGTGTTCACAACGGGTATCGAAACCCCTTTTTTAGAGTTATAATCCTTCGGGCTTACCAATAGGGGTGAAAAAAGAAAGTAATTAATTTTCAAATATTTCGAATTCATATTTTTGTCATATAAATATGTTCAACAATAAACCATGTGACATCGTTCTCATAAAGCCAATAATTTGTCTTTCTACCAATTTCTTCTCAATATGATTGATTTATTATCAGATTTTCCACATTCAATATCGATGTCATTATATAGATAGATGTATTAGGGGGAGTTGGTTTTGTGGGTTCGGTTTGTTTAAAATATTTTTAGCTTATATAATTACGATGTGTTATCTTAAGGACTGTTTGGCATGTTCAAACAGAAACCAATGAATTCCAAACAGCCAACTTCCTAAGCTATTCCAAATGGAAGTCCAAAGTTCTAGTTTGGCATGCTCAAACAGAAACCAATGAATTCCAAACAGCCAACTTCCTAAGCTATTCCAAATGGAAGTCCAAAGTTCTAGTTTGGCATGTTCAAACAGAAACCAATGAATTCCAAACAGCCAACTTCCTTTTCTGGGCTTTATGAGAAC
>NW_013681189.1:0-4051 GCF_000517525.1 Limulus polyphemus | reverse complement strand
ATGTGTTTATACAAATAAACAACGTTCACATAAGTATGTGTTTATACAAATAAACAACGTTCACATAAGTATGTGTTTATACACACTAACATCATCGTTTTACTGAGACTACAAGGCCAGATTATCGTTCCTTGCTGGAAATAAGAGGCCAGTTAATCAGTCCTTACTGAGCCTACAAGGCCATATCGTTGTTCGGTGCTGAGAATATGGGGTCAATTAATCAGGCCTTACAGAAGCTACGAGACCAGGCCGTCTGTCCCTGCTGACAATAAGAGGTCAATCAGTCAGGCCGTTCCCTACTGAAAATAAGAAACCAGTAAGTCAGGCCTTACTGAGACAAAAACAGATCTTTGATGAATAAGTGGTTAGATAGATGAACAAGGCTGGGATCGAGTGTCGCTGCACGTCGCGAAGACTGTGACTCGACAGTCGTGCTGTTGTTGAAAGAAGTTAAGTCGTTTGAAGCGTAGATATTTAGGTGTCAATCAAATATGACTTCTTTATCCGAAGAATGCGAGAGATGGGAAAGTGATACTACAAATATTAAATGTGAGTTTGGTTCAATCAGTGTACGGTACCGTATAACTAAATGTTTCTCAACGTACAAAACGTTCCTCGGTCCCGAACGCTACCCGGTGTTTTGGTTCGTAACACACAGGCTCATAACACTGGAGCTACGAGACACATAAACCCTACTCAGGCTCAGAACACTCCAAGTTTATCATAAACGAAACAGACTGATAATCATGTGGTAATTTTGATAAGACAGAGCCAAATTAAACTCTTAAGAGAACCCCAAACCTCTATAAATAGGTTCATAGAATTGTAGCTAGTATATGTATATTGAACATTCTAAGTTAGACAAACAAAAACAGTACAGTTTGTTTGTTTTGAATTTCTCGTAAAGCTACAAGAGGGCTATCTGTACTAGCCGTCCTTAATTTAGCAGTGAAAGACTAGAGGGAAGGCAGCTAGTCATCACCACCCACCGCCAACTCTTGGGCTACTCTTTTACCAACGAATAGTGGGATTGACCGTCACAATATAACGCCCCACGGCTGAAAGGGTAAGCATGTCTAGTGTGACGATGATTCGAACTCGCGGCCCTCAGATTGCAAGTCAAGCGTCCTAATCACCTGGCCATGCCGGGCAAAAACAATACAGCAACAGCACGAAATACTTACTTATATACATCATATATTTCTTTAAACTAACAACTTTATATTTGAAGTATATTTATTGATAGTAACTCAAAACAGGACTATTCAAGAAAGGAGCAGAGAACGAATATTATGAATTACGAACAGTAGCCACTGGCTACTATAAACGTTTTTCTGACTCTTTCTCGGGGGCTAGGCTATAGCTAAGTTAGATTGTTCATTAAAGCGGCCCTCCTGTTAGATAATTAGTTAACAGTGTATAAACATGAAATAACCTAACCGGTCCTTCTACTGGATAATTATTTAACAGTGTATAAACATAAAATAACCTAACGTAATCCTGCTAGATAATTATTTAACAGTGTATAAACATGAAATAACCTAACCGGTCCTCCTGCTAAATAATTATTTAACAGTGTATATACATAAAATAACCTAACCGGTTCTCCTGCTAGATAATTATTTAACAGTGTATAAACATGAAATAACCTAACCGGTCCTCCTGCTAAATAATTATTTAACAGTGTATATACATAAAATAACCTAACCGGTTCTCCTGCTGGATAATTATTTAACAGTGTATAAACATAAAATAACCTAACGTAACCGGTCATCCTGCTAGATAATTATTTAACAGTGTATAAACATGAAATAATCTAACCGGTTCTCCTGCTAGATAATTATTTAACAGTGTATAAACATGAAATAATCTAACCGGTCCTCCTGCTAGATAATTATTTAACAGTGTATAAACATGAAATAACCTAACCGGTCCTTCTACTGGATAATTATTTAACAGTGTATAAACATAAAATAACCTAACGTAACCGGTCCTCCTGCTAGATAATTATTTAACAGTGTATAAACATGAAATAACCTAACCGTTCCTCCTGCTACATAATTATTTAAGTGTATAAACATGAAATAACCTAACCGGTCCTTCTACTGGATAATTATTTAACAGTGTATAAACATGAAATAACCTAACCGGTCCTCGTGCTAGATAATTATTTAACAGTGTATAAACATGAAATAATCTAACCAGTTCTCCTGCTAGATAATTATTTAACAGTGTAGAAATATATCTTAAAATAATTTGATAAGCTTGATCCATTTTAACAGGATCCTCAAGGGTTGAGCGGTAAATCTGCGGGCTTATAACGCTAAAAAACCAGGTTAGACCATCGTGTAGCTTTGCGCTTAACAACAAAGAATCCGTTTTAACATATTTTATAGATATAAAATTAACACATTTGAGCCACGCGTAACACATTAATTTACAAGATGTTTGTTTGTTATGGATTTCGCGCAAAGCTACACGAGGGCTATCTGCGCTAGCCGTCCCTAATTTAGCAGTGTAAGACTAGAGGGAAGGCAGCTAGTCATCACCACCCACCGCCAACTCTTGGGCTACTTTTTTACCAACGAATGGTGGGATTGACCGTCACATTATAACGCCCCCACGGCTGAAAGGGCGAGCATGTTTGTTGTGACGGGGATTCGAACCCGCGACCCACAGTCGAGCACCCTAACCACCTGGCCATGCCGGGCAATATTAAAAATAATATGTTTCATATAATACCTTTATAATTAACATATTATGTTCGTGTAAGGTGAAATGTTAATTTCCATAAGCTGTTAACTATTTTAGTCTGTAAGTTACTTTGTGCTACAAAAAGTGTTTCAAAATGATTAGGCCTACTATCGTCAACATTATCGTTCCTTGACGAAGCCTAAAGTTTAACAATAAAACGAAAGAACTGCACGCCCCAAAATAATGATCTTATTCAAACTTTGACGACATTTTCACAAACTAAAAACTACCCAGACAAGTTTAAAAGGGACCAGAAATAATTTTGAAAGACAGACATCTTAGTATATAGGGCACGATGGTCAGCTTGTACCGATAAGACTACGGTGTGGCTTATAGCCGTATTAATAATAATATTATTATTATTAACGACATTGTTGAGCAAGAATGAATCGTGAATCTATTGTTGTCCACAATAAAGCATTCTTGGATTATTTTTAAACACATAAAAACGAGTTGATAGCCTCGAAGGCAGTGATTTTTCTAATTCACATAAAACACCCGACAGTGATGTTTGAGAAGCTTTTCTCTGTGTAGTTTTTGTTCTTTTAACAACATTTCATAAACAATTCACATTTAACTTTTTCTTCTCATTCATTTAACCCACTAGGTCCGGCATGGCCCGGTGGTTAGAACGCTCGACTCGCAATCTGTGGGTCGCGGGCTCGAATCCCCGGCAAACCGAACCCGTTCGCCCTTTAAGCCATGGGAGCTTTATAATGTGACGGTCACTCCCACTATTCATTGGTAAAAGAGAAGCCCAAGAGTTGGTAGAGGACAGTGTTGACCAGCTGCCTTCCCTCTAGTTTATCACTGAAAAATTAGGGACGGCTAGTGCAGATAGCTCTCGTGCAGCTTTGTGCGATATTCAAAACCAAACTAAGTCCCTTTCTCATTATTCTATTAATTAGTTAGATCATCATAAGTTTGGGTTTCTCACTATTCTATTAACTTGTTAGATTATCATCATAAGTATGGGTTTCTCACTCTTCTATTAACTAGTTAGATTATCATAAGTTTGGGTTTCTCACTATTCTATTAACTTGTTAGATTATAATAAGTTTGGGTTTTTCACTCTTCTATTAACTTGTTAGATTATCATAAGTTTGGGTTTCTCACTCTTCTATTAACTAGTTAGATCATCATAAGTTTGGGTTTCTCACTATTCTATTAACTAGTTAGATTATCATAAGTTTGGGTTTCTCACTCTTCTATTAACTAGTTAGATTATCATAAGTTTGGGTTTCTCACTCTTCTATTATCTATTTAGATTATCATAAGTTTGGGTTTCTCACTATTT
>NW_013681188.1:4131-5894 GCF_000517525.1 Limulus polyphemus | reverse complement strand
AAGTGGTGCGAGTTCTATGGAGCACATTGCATGGCTCTAGCTCGGTTCTCCCTCATATACTTGAAGTATGTATGACTTATCAACATGTGTTTTGTCTGAGTATATATTGATTTGTACTGTAGTAACAGAGGGAATATTAATCCTGGCCGATGAGAATTTTTCTTGAAAAGTGTTAGCTTGGCTAAAATCTGCCAGTGATTATTTATTTTGTGATGATTGAAAACAAAAACATGAGTTGTTTGACAACTCATATATGGCAGTACAAAGTAGTACTACAGCTATCAAGGCATTAATTATTGGACGATAACCTGAGAAGGCTGCTTAAATTATTTGCCACAAGCTATAGTTTGTTTGTAGTTAAGCACAAAGCTAGACAATGGGCTATCTGTGCTCTGCCCACCACGAGTGTCGAAACCCGGTTTTTAGCGTTATAAGTCCGTAGACATATCGCTGAGCCACTGGGGGCGCCACAAGCTAAATGCACTATGTTATAAACTACTAGTGAATATGATGATATGTAATATAAATAAATATATATATCATAGAAATATACCTGTATAAATATATATATATATATATATATGTGTATATGTGTGTGTGTGTGGTCTCAAACACGTGTATGAAGATTACATAAACTCATTCATGGGTGTTGAATGACATAAATGAATCAATTAAACAAAGAACACAACTGTTAACCAATAGGTGAATGTAATATGAGATGAACTGTGATTACTAATCTAGAATGTATTAGTTAAAGATACAGAACGCCCATTATTTTCATAATGTTTGTGAGGTGTTTTGATTTTGACATTGAAGTATACGGTAAGTTGTGAATTTTCATGAAAAGTTAAGGATAACAAAGAAACTCACATTGCATCCGAGAGAAAACTCGGTTCTACTTGGAGTTGTTCATTAACAGAAGTTATAGATATATCTATTGAATCAAAATTGGAAACCACGTGCACATATAATCGACATGATTAAAACAAGATTACTCAGAAGACAATACATGGATACAGGAGATCCAAATATTAAAACAGAAATTAACTTCATAAGAAGTGAAATTAAACAGTTAAAACAAGATAGTTGGGACAATTACTATTCCAAGCTAAATGAACATAATGACTATAAGAAATTTTGGACACATTTAAAAGATTCACAAACAATCAAAAGATTCATAAATATCCGACATTACACTACAATAGCAAAATAGCCAACACAAATAAACAAAAAGCAGAAGCTTTTAAAGACAAATTAAAGAAACTTTTAAAACACACCAAGAACCGGACATGAATAACCATTTCTACAATAAAGTAAATGAATATGTACACAGAAATCAAGACTTAGGGAGTGGTAGTTAATCCTATTCTGTACATAATGTATGTAAGTGACATGCCATTAAATGATATTAATTGTAGTTCAACTTCACAGTAAAATATATCGATATTTTATCTAATTTACGCTATTTGCCAACAAGATTAATTCACACCGTTTTTGTTTTGATACAAATACGTTTTAATACATATATACAACAATACAATTTACAATAGCAACTATTATGATTAATTGTTACAAACCAAGTTTCATAAACAGAAATTTCAGTAACTTACAAATAGCCTAAAATCGTCTTCCTAGTTCAAAGTCTCCTTGATATCCAGTGAGTTAACTTGAAGTCGATGTACGTACAATTATCAAGGAACTAGCTAGCTTTGTCAGGCACTGAATTGTTGGACCGTCGAAGTAAGATAATATTTTCATAAAAC
>NW_013681188.1:2180-3238 GCF_000517525.1 Limulus polyphemus | reverse complement strand
ATATCTCTTGCGAACAAGTGTGATCTTGATTTCGGAACTGTTTGTGATCTTGCACAACCAACTGAAGCAAATTACTACGGTACAAACTGTTTGTGAGTGTTGGTGATCAAATAAAGAGAAGAATTTTAAAATTACACCAAATGCTACTTTGCATTATATTCAAGGACACGGCCTTGAAAAGGCGTAGAAGTTAAACCGTGATTTGTGTGAGAATACCATTTGTCAGTCTTAAAATAATTAATTCAGGAGTGAGGAAGAGGTCGAAAATGTGCCTGACCCTCTCATGTCCGCAAACGACCTAAAACCCGGTGCCGAACGTGTGAACGTCTTTTTATTATTAGAAATAAAATGTTTTTGAAGTATGTTGAAACAATGTATTCTAGCCTTT
This sequence comes from Limulus polyphemus, assembly GCF_000517525.1. Classification (NCBI taxonomy): domain Eukaryota; kingdom Metazoa; phylum Arthropoda; class Merostomata; order Xiphosura; family Limulidae; genus Limulus; species Limulus polyphemus. The sequence continues at coordinate 2,850 of NW_013681188.1, read as the reverse complement.
ATAAGTAAGAACGCCCAAAAAAAGTATATTTAATTATCTATACTTATTACCAGGTTGAATTTTATAGTTTCACTCTAAGTAAATAGCTTGCTCTGATCAGAAATTCATATTAAAGTCTTTAGGAAGCAAATATGGGTTTCTACCAAATAAAGTTTTTTCTAAGTAGCGCCTTTTAGATTCTTTATTCAAATAATTCGCTACAGTTTAAAATGATGAAGTTATTGTATTTTTTCTGGTATTGTAGATTATTGAGAGGTTATTATCGGCGCAATCATGCTATTGTTGTAAGCTATATTTTTAATGATGTAATTTCTTTATTAGCTAAAAGAGTCATTGATGGTGTAATGTCACCATAAGTTCAAGCTAATTCTAGAAATGTCTATAATACAGGTAGATTATAAACATATGACGTTCCGTGAAGTGTCGAGTTAGTTAAGAGAAATATATTGTTACGACAGTGGAAGTCATGTGACGCTAGTAACACGTCATGAGCTTCTCGAAAGATCATGTCCGTTCGTGAAGTCTCGAGTGTTCTCCACATGTACGCTTTTTGTATATATAAGACCGGTAAAAAGTGACGGCAACAATTGAACAGCAAACAGGCAGAGATAGAGACGGACAATTGAGTCAAGCGCGGTAGTGACCATCAGTAAGTGCGTAAATCATTGTG
>NW_013681188.1:0-1231 GCF_000517525.1 Limulus polyphemus | reverse complement strand
TTTTGAGTAAATACATGGTAGGTCTATAGTATAGAAATAACAGGGTTGATTTAATTAGCGAACATTTTATGAGAAAGCTCGTTTCACTCACTCAAAAAATATTTTATTAGCATTGGGTATTACGTATGTATACGAAAACAACAGATTATTCAACATTTTCTGGGTAAAAATTCATAACTTCTTACACATTAAGCTTTTTAAGGATTTTGAATATGTAAAAAAATCAATAGGAAGTTATATAATATGACTCCTATTTTGCAAATTTCCACTCATTGATTACATGAAGGTATTGATTATTGAATTTAACAGTTCATTAGAGAAGTGTGAAGAAGCTTGGTTGATTTAGGGTGTAGGTGATTTCACTCAGTGTAAGATTTTGTTGGACAAGTTCAGAATCACCCAGTCGACATCGCTGGCAGTAACATTATTTTGATGCACCAGTTTTATCTCTAAATTATCAGAAACAAACTTTCATTTAAAATCCTTTGTTTAAATGTATTTACATATTTAAAAATCAATATTTTATCCCAGTAAATTCGATAATACAGAGCTCTTCTGGTTGACACACAAAGAACTTTGATCCCATGTATCAGTGAGCCTTACTGGGAAACCTAAGTGAACAATAGAAGTCACAAATATAACAGGGCTCTTGGCTTGTAACATATGGGAAATAAAATACATTTGTCTACCACTCTCCAAGTACCATGTCAAGATTTTGTCTTAAATATTTTTATGATCCACGTAACAAGTAATCGACTCCAACATGATCATTCAGTATCTCATTTTGCTGCTTTGGCATCCGTCATCGCCCCACCAACGACATTGGTATGTTGTCGATCCACAGTTAGCTTTGTGTATATTATAAACTTCTGGCGCTATTTGGAACTGACTTTGGTCTTTAAAGAAACTCGTTTTTTTCGATTTCTCATTGTGACTTTAACATGTGATCATTATGCATCTTTTGGAAAAAACTATCCTTGTTTTAAAATATAATTTTTTTAAGTTCTCATGTTCATGAGAATGGATGACTATTTCTCTAACTTTATTACACCTTTAAATAAATAAAAAGTTCCTACAAATAAACATAAACTTTCAAAAATGACTTATCATAAAGCATTTTGTATTTAATCTCCTATTAAAAGACACGATGATGGAGATGTGAATGCAAGTTTTCTAGTGACAGACGCCTTGAGAAAATTTTGAATATTTTTCATAAAGCATCATGTAGCTG
>NW_013681187.1:0-4053 GCF_000517525.1 Limulus polyphemus | reverse complement strand
TAGGGACGGCTAGCGCAGATAGCCCTCGTGTAGCTTTGCGCGAAATTCAAAAACAAAAAAACCAGAAGAACCATGTGTGCGGTGGGGAAGAGGCCAATAAAAGAAAAATAACAAAACCTTCTGTCGTGGGTAGTTCCGGCAAATGATTATAGATTTTAATTGTTGTCAGTACGTTATTACTGACGGAATGCCATTAAAACTCATTGATTAAATAACCTTGTTTTCAAGATCAGTTTATTTTAAGAGTCTTAGAAGTTAAACTTGTCTCTACAGTCCAAGGTAAGCGGTTTTAATTATTGAATGTGTTAGAAATATAGGAGACTTGTTAACGTATTGCGTATTTTCCACAGGTCTAGACAAGAAGCTGGAAGATCCAAGGTTCAAGGACACTGGGATACTTTACCAAATCACCACTTGTCTGTGGCTGCTGCGTACAGTGGCTATGAACTGTACCTGCCCGAGTTGGCGCCTGTAAGGTCATATCGACTGAAGCCTTCCTTTGGCCGACCTATAAGATCTAGTCATTTTAAACGTAAATTAAGGTATTTCGTATACAGTCCTTTAGTTTTTGGTCGACAAGTGCACTATCAACCAGTGGCCATAGTGCCAACGTCTTCGCATCTTCTGGAAAGTGTCCCTTCTGCCCAAGTCATCGCCGCTTGGCCGATGAATATGGGGCAGAAGGCATCGGTTGGTGTCAAAACAATTACCAGAGATTCTTCTGGTGCGTCTCACTACAGACCTCACACTCGGGAATTGGCTGTAAACCAAGACATACAAAGACCTGCCAGATTGGATATGCTTTTGGACATGCCTCCGGTTAGCCATGAGCAGCAAATAAAGCACGCTTGGAATTCAGAAGATCGATCCATCAATATATTTGTGAAAGATGAAGATAAGTTAACTTTCCACCGACACCCAGTGGCCCAAAGCACTGACTGCATTCGTGGCAAAGTGGGCTACACTCGGGGCATCCACGTATGGGAAATTCACTGGAGTACTCGACAGAGGGGAACTCATGCTGTTGTGGGGGTGGCTACGCGTGAGGCGTCCCTTCACTGTGTGGGTTACCAATCACTTGTGGGGAGTAACCCAGAGTCGTGGGGCTGGGATTTGGGGCGGAACAAGCTGTATCATGATATGAAGAACAATTCGGGAATTACCTACCCGTGTCTGTTGAAACGTGACGAGACATTCGTGGTTCCAGACTCTTTCCTAGTAGTTTTAGACATGGACGAGGGCACGTTGTCGTTTGTAGTGGATGGTCAGTACTTAGGTGTGGCCTTTCGTGGACTGAAAGGAAAGAAACTTTATCCCGTTGTCAGTGCAGTTTGGGGACATTGTGAGATCACCATGAAATACATTGGCGGCTTAGATCGTAAGCATATTTTCATTTATTTATTGAATAGTTGACACTTGACGTCGAAAACGTATTTATTAGTACATAGAGGGTCGCTAAGTACTTGGGTTGATTGATAGCGTATTTAGCAAATCGAGATAATGACGACTCGGTGTTGTTGTTGTTGTCTTTTTTTTTATAGCGCTGATGGATTATTTTTCCAAATTCTACGCGTGAATGGAAGTTATAAATCTTTTGGTTACTAGAAATTAAAGTTTACTTTTCTTAAGCTCGCGAAACACTTAGCATAAAGATATTTTACTGTACGAATGTTCAGAATGTATTCCAATAATATATGCTGTTAATATCGTCATTCTCGTACCTTCTTTTCTAAGGAAATCTGCTCTTGTGTACGGTGATTATACCTCAGTTAAACTCACCATAGGTATTGGTGAGCTGCTGTATAGCTCGGCCTGCAATCTGAGGGTAGCTGGATCGAAATCCATCGCCCTTTCAGCCATGGGGAGCAATATAATATAACAGTCAACCCCACTGTTGGTTGGTAAGGAGATGGCGGTGGGTGGTGTTGACTAGCTGCCTTTCCTTTAGTCCATAACTTCAAAGTTCAGGATGGCTAGCGCCGATAGCCCTGGAATAGCTTTACGCAAAATCCAACAAATAAATAGGTTGGTTTATGAGACGTGACGTGTAACAGGGCTATAAATAATGAAATATAATTACATTAACTAAAGGGACAGTTATCAGGAAGATTACATTCACTAAAGGGAAAGTTATCAGGAAGATTACATTAACTAAAGGGAAAGTTATCAGGAAGATTACATTCACTAAAGGGAAAGTTATCAGGAAGATTACATTCACTAAAGGAATAGTTATCAGGAAGATTACGTTCACTAAAGGGAAAGTTATCAGGAATATTAAATTCACTAAAGGGATAGTTATCAGGAAGATTACATTCACTAAAGGGAAAGTTATCAGGAAGATTACATTCACTAAAGGGAAAGTTATCAGGAAGATTACATTCACTAAAGGGATAGTTATCAGGAAGATTACGTTCACTAAAGGGACAGTTATCAGGAAGATTACATTCACTAAAAGGATAGTTATCAGGAAGATTACGTTCACTAAAGGGAAAGTTATCAGGAAAATTACATTCACTAAAGGGAAAGTTATCAGGAAGATTACATTCACTAAAGGGATAGTTATCAGGAAGATTACATTCACTAAAGGGAAAGTTATCAGGAAGATTACATTCCCTCGTGTAAAGTTGCATTTCCTCATGAATTTTTTTTATTATTTAATCCATTCAATATGTTCACTTTCATTGGTCACAAATAAAGGAATACAGATGGACCATGTATTCCCGATCAGGAAAGGCAACGAAAAAGATGAAAGTTAAATTCCTCGGGAATGTAATATTTCAATCCCCGTGTAGGTGTTCTCTTGGGCCATGATAGAATACATGATTTTAGCTTAGCTTCGTACAATAGATACTGTTGGGCTAACACTAACATATACATAACACCGTTCAACTTTCAGCCTAACCTAAGCCTTGTGGGAGATATTTCAAGTATTACTGACATTTCTGCATTGAAACTGGCTCTAGCTAAATAAAACTTTCATGTGAGGGCCCAGTGATTCATCAAAGGTGACGCTGAAAAGAGAGAGAGAGAGAAAAAAAAGAACTAAAATTACCTTCCGTTAGGGATCGTTGTGCGCGTGTTCTTTCTTTAAACATATTTAGCACGTGTATCACTAATTGCACTTAATTATTTCCAAAACCTCACGTGTTAGAAACATTACTGTCGAAGATCAGATGGATCAAAAAATGACTAGCTCTACACAGACTTGCCAAACCGTACGTGCATAAGTTCAGATGCAACATTTAATTTACTGTCTTCCACGGAGATCAATTGAGAAATCCATTGCTGCCATCAATTCTGTTCTGATCTGGTCCCGAGCACAGTCAGGTGGTTGGCGTGCCGGACTGTCGATGATTGGCGTTGCGTTACCGAAAGAAAAAAAAAATAGTGCTTCGCATTTTGCCTGGTTGCGTTATAAGAGTGACGGTGAAGTCCCACTATTCGATTAGAGTAGGTCAAGAGTTGGCGGTGGGTGCTGTTGACCATCTGCCTTTTTTCTCCTTTTGTGTAGCTTTGTGCAAGTATCCGAAACATTTGATCATTCTCGATCACTCGTTTTATCGGTGTCTGTCTGACCTATTCGTCACTCGACTCGCAGTCTGAGAGGTCGCGGGTTCGAATCCCCGTCCCACCAAACATGTTCGCCCTTTCAGCCGTGGGACCGTTATGACGTGATGATCAATACCACTATTCGTTGTTAAAAGAGTAGCCCAAGAGTTGGCAGTGGGTGGTGAAGTCTTAGCTGCTTTCACTGCTAAATTAAGGACGGATAGCGCAGATAGCCCTCGTGTAGCTTTGCGCGAAATTCAAAACAAACCCATTCGTCCTTTTTTTAAGTATAGATTTCCAAGAATGTGCGAGACAACAGGATATTATTTATATAACTTACAGAATATATTTTAAGTTTTAGTAATAGTTTTTACCACACGTGGCTTAGACTTTTCCTTCCACGTTAAGACTCATTTCGTTGTCTTTCAAAATTTGTAGTGCAATACTGGAGAGATTTACACATTTTGTTAAGAAGTTTAGAAAAAAACGACCTTTATACTCCAG
>NW_013681186.1:0-4054 GCF_000517525.1 Limulus polyphemus | reverse complement strand
GATACCATTACCACTAGTTACTGTCATAGCTGGATACCATTACCACTAGTTACTGTCATAGCTGGGTACCATTACCACTGTTACTGTCATAGCTGGATACCATTACCACTAGTTACTGTCATAGCTGGGTACCATTACCACTAGTTACTGTCATAGCTGGTACCATTACCACTGTTACTGTCATAGCTGGATACCATTACCACAGTTACTGTCATAGCTGGGTACCATTACCACTGTTACTCTTATAGCTGGGTACCATTACCACTGTTACTGTCATAACTGGAAACCATTATCACTGTTACTGTCATAGGTGGATACCATTACCACTGTTATTCTTATAGCTGGATACCATTACCACTAGTTACTGTCATAGCTGGATACCATTACCACTGTTACTGTCATAGCTGGGTACCATTACCACTAGTTATTGTCATAGCTGGGTACCATTACCACTGTTACTGTCATAGCTAGGTACCATTACAACTAATTACTCTTATAGCTGGGTACCAGTACCACTGTTACTCTCATAGCTGGGTACCATTACCACTGTTACTGTCATAACTGGGTACCATTACCACTGTTACTCTTATAGCTAGTTAATATTATAACTTGTATTGTAAAACAAATTCTAAGAATGTCCAGTGTTTGTGAACTTAGTTTCTTCCCCTGTTAGTTTCAACTTGATTTAAAAACGTTACAGATTAGTTCATAAAATTAAAAATCTGTTTCTGTGACCGTGAATTTGTAGATATTATGTCAAACAAGTTTGTACTTGATTTATACTGGCCAACAGAGGCATTCTAGAAGTAAGTGGAAAGACTTGTCTTCATCTTGTTATTAGTACTTTCTCTTACATTCACATCTTAGTGACGGACCTGAACAAGTGAGTTACAGCTCTGCAATGAAACTAGTTAGAAGGCAGAATCAACGAACTTCACGAGTACATGTAAAGTACAAGGTACAAATGTGTAAGCGGTGTTCTAAGTTTGTTACACAGTTCGTGTAATCTCTGTTTCACATCTACCAGATATCTGAACAGGAGCGTGTCACATCAGCTATTGCACATCTACCAGATATCTGAACAGGAGCGTGTCACATCAGCTATTGCACATTTACCAGATATCTGAACGGGGACATGCCACATCAGCTATAGTGCACATCTACCAGATATCTAAACAGGAGTGTGTCACATCAGCTAATGCACATCTACCAGATATCTGAACAGGAGCGTGTCACATCAGCTATTGCACACCTACCAGATATCTGAACAGGAGCGTGTCACATCAGCTATTGCACATTTATCAGATATCTGAACAGGAGCGTGTCACATCAGCTATAGTGCACATCTATTAGATATCTGAATAGGGACATGTCACATCATCTATTGCACATCTACCAGATATCTGAACAGGGATATGTCACATCAGCTATTGCACATCTACCAGATATCTGAACAGGGATATGTCACATCAGCTATTGCACATCTACCAGATATCTGAACAGGAGCGTGTCACATCAGCTATTGCACACCTACCAGATATCTGAACAGGAGCGTGTCACATCAGCTATTGCACATTTATCAGATATCTGAACAGGAGCGTGTCACATCAGCTATAGTGCACATCTATTAGATATCTGAATAGGGACATATTGTACATCTACCAGATATCTGAACAGGGATATGTCACATCAGCTATTGCACGTCTACCAGATATCTGAACAGGGATATGTCACATCAGCTATTGTACATCTACCAGATATCTGAACAGGGATATGTCACATCAGCTATTGCACATCTACCAGATATCTGAACAGGGATATGTCACATCAGCTATTGCACATCTACCAGATGTCTGAACAGGGATATGTCACATCAGCTATTGCACATCTACCAGATGTCTGAACAGGGATATGTCACATCAGCTATTGTACATCTACCAGATATCTGAACAGGGATATGTCACATCAGCTATTGCACATCTACCAGATATCTGAACAGGGATATGTCACATCAGCTATTGCACATCTACCAGATATCTGAACAGGGACATGCCACATCAGCTATACTGCACATCTACCAGATATCTGAACAGGGATATGTCACATCAGCTATTGGGAGACTTGGATACAATGTTAGAGACTTGGATACATAATTGGAGACTTGGATACAAAGCCTGAAGTTGGATAAAACTTTGGAGAGTTGGAGACAACTTCTGGACTTGGAGACAAGCTCTGGACTAGGATAAAATGTTTGAGTGGACAATCAAGGAAGTTAACTTTCCAACTTCACTTGAATGGCGATCAAAAACGTAATATCCATAATATCTAAACTAAACAGACTTTTATATTATGAAAAGATGTAACCGACTGGTGTCCGAAAAACACGATGTTCTTAAAATTCTATATTTTTTTAAGCTTTCAGTGCTGACTGTAGGGTGGAAATTACTATTAATGAAGAAGTCAACAACTTCAGATAAATGTTCTTTTTTATTCTACCCGACGTTTCGACTTGCGTCTCTTTCAAGGTTCTGTGAATTTCACAGGTTAAAACTGATTTTAAATGTTATTGCTGTAGTTTTATATTATTTTCGGTTACTATAACTTAAAACCAATTTTATAAGCTATGCCGTTCATAGACCCTTGAAAAAGGATTAAGCCGAAACGTCTGATAGAATATGTAGAGATTTATTTGAAGTTGTTTGTCTTCCTCATTGAAAATGTTTGTAGAATGGATATATAAGATAACAATAATCCTACTTAACCAAAAGAGAGAGAGAGAAAAATTGACATTATTTCGTTTTGAGACACGGAGTACACTATTAACATCTCGTCTTTTGTTGTTTTAAACATGGCTGGATTTTCTGTATGTATTGAACTTAGAGGCTGAGAAACAAAGATAAGCAGTTTTTATCGAGTTACCGCCCCTGTTCAGATATCTGGTAAATGTGCAATAGCTGATGTGACACGCTCCTGTTCAGATATCTGGTAGGTGTGAACATTGTATCCAAGTCTCCAACATTGTATCCAAGTCTCCAACATTGTATCCAAGTCTCCAATTATGTATCCAAGTCTCTAACATTGTATCCAAGCCTCCAACATTGTATCAAAGTCTCCAACATTGCTTCTAAGTCCAAGTACAGAACTTCTGATACAACGTTCACAGGAGTCATAATGTTATTATTAATTAACGACATCATTAAATCTGGTATTTAAAATGAACGCATCATGTTAAGAGTGAGTGTTTGTGGAATTAGCTGTTTGTGTATTAGTAACTGGAAATATTTCCATCCGTGTTTGCTAGGCATACCTTCTGAACATCCCCAGCTGGAACTGGAAACGAGGTGATGACGTTATATGCGTCTCAGAGCTGAAATTGGGTTTCATCGCTCAGAGTTGTCTTGCACCAGGATTTTCCACAATGATGGCTAACCTATTCGCCATGCGCTCCTATAAAACGGTTTGTTTTTTATACTAAAGCACTTTGTTTGTTGTCACACCAAAACAAACATATATTTTATGAGTGTTACAAGTCAAATGTTGCCTTGGGAATAATGGTGTATTTTTACATAAGAAGTTCCTCACCCTACCATATTAGTTTAAGTTATATTTATAAAAAACAATCGTATAAGTATAAAAAATAATATGTAGTGCCTGACCTTTCACCGGGTAAAATAATTATACGGTTAATATGTAGTGCCCGACCTTTCTCCGGGTAACATAATTACACGGTTAATATGTAGTGTCCGACCTTTCTCCGGGTAACATAATTACACGGTTAATATGTAGTGTCCGACCTTTCTCCGGGTAACATAATTATACGGTTAATATGTAGTGCCCGAACTTTCTCCGGGTAAAATAATTACACGGTTAGTATGTAGTGCCTGACCTTTCTCCGGGTGAAATAATTATACGGTTAATATGTAATGCCCGACCTTTCTCCGGGTAAAATAATTATACGGTTAATATGTAGTGCCCGACCTTTCTCCGGGTAAAATAATTATACGGTTAATATGTAGTGCCCGACCTTTCTCCGGGTAAAATAATTATACGGTTA
>NW_013681185.1:2225-4412 GCF_000517525.1 Limulus polyphemus | reverse complement strand
CTATATTATCGACATTAATTAGTTATTAACAAAACCTTCTACAATCGTCTGCTTTTAACTCTTATTACAACAAAACTTTAAAATAATAAAATATTCACTCAGAAACATAAATTAATCACTAATATTTAAACCAAACACTCTTTTATATCATGACAATGTCTGTCTATAGCTGTTCAGTGTAAAAAGATCAGGAATATTTCACTGGATGAAAGTAGTATATGATGATCAAACAACTTGCACTTGTAAAGATGACTTGCCATTTGAATTGAATCTCGAAGTTTTTGTAACTAAAACAGAATGGTGTGAGTCATGTGTTTCCACACTTGGCATGTAGATTCATATTTACACATTTCAACTCCCTCCCGACTGTCCAAAGAAGTTTTAGAGCAATTGAAAACTCTGCATCTGTATTATACAAAAAAACATGTTTCATTGTCTTTCAAAAACTCACGAACGAGTAGGGTATAGCACGTGAAACTGATTAACTTAGCGACGTTCATCATTCACTGTCATGTAGGTTACGAGGAAAGTCTCTGACGAGTCACGTGACTTTCTGTACTTGTTTAAAGTTGACATAAATTTCATACTTATAACTCTCTATATATTGGGTATATCTTCACGAAATTTGGCAGTCTATCAGTTAATATTACAAGTCTTTCACATACAAAAAGTCATATTTCTTAGTGAAGTATTTTTAATCAAATAAAATAAAGTTTTGTCCATGAATTTTATTGAGTATTTCTTTGAATAATCCGTGTGTAAAGTAATTTTCATGTTTAAATTAAAAATACTTTTCTCATCTCAAAAATCTCAAATTTCCTTTGTGTAAGCCCTAAACCCTCCTAAATGCATTTCAAACGTTTTTTGCACTAAATCCTTATAGTGTATATCTTATTTTCTATTTAAGTATTGCAAATCCGCAATCCTTTCTTTTGCTATCAGTGTACATATCATAAATCCTTTCATCAATGCTTACTTTATTTTGTTAGCTTATTTATTTATCCCAATTAACTGTTGATATTATTTATTTGTCATTAAGAAGAACTGTCAAACCAACAAGCTAATCTTATCGTTCCCACAGAGAGGCAAGCAAACCCAGCGTCAATAGAAGAAGACAAAATTAGTAATCATAAGAACTAACGAAGGAAAGTAATGAAGAACGTATAACTGTAAGTCAACCACACTACATCTGCTATATCCAGTGCCGACGAGACCTTTCGTACAATACTAGGGTTCATCAGAATACTCCAATCATTATAATAAAAGACGTTTTTTCCTGAAACTGAACTATTCCAGGTAACACAATGCTCGTCTGGAAACGACTAGAATTGAGAAATATAGATGAAAAGTCCATCCTTTTGCTGTCTGCTTCCTGACCTACCCTTTTGTGACTTTTATTTACCTTCTTCTTTTTTATGATCATCTTTACGTCAGCCTAGGTGGACAATATTTCCTAACGACTGATGTTGTTAGAACAGCTGTACGCTGTTCGGCTCGTAACACGAAATCTGCATTTTAAAGAAATGATATAATAAAGTACGTTGAACAATGAAATAAACGAAAAACTATGTGTTTAGAAATGGTCCCTTTGATGAACTGGATTTTCCGAACCATTAGTGTACGCTTGTTGGTAATAATATAATTGTTTATTTGTTTGTAATTAAGCACAAAGCTACACAATGGGCTATCTGTATTCTGCCCACCACCGATATCGAAACCCGGCTTCTGGCGTTGTAAGTCCGCAGACATACCGCTGTGCTACTGGGGGGCGATAATATAATAAGATTGATAAGAAAATCATTATCTTTCTGTATTATTTCAATTAAATAAATAATATTGGCAATATTCTTAACGACGTACAATAAAAGATATGACCATTAAATACTTCCATAGAATGTATGTGCATTCATTACATGCTGCCATGAAGCAAGTGTCTTATTCCTATTGAAAATGATGGATCTCTCTATTGGTAAACTCTATTCTTCTGAAAAGATCAAACTGTTTTAATCTTTGATTGGAACAGCTCAAGCATAATGAAATAGAATATTGATAGACATAAGTAAATATTCAATACTTCAGACTGCCACTGTTTCTTTATACCTTTTATGGTCAAAGTATTTTTAATATCGTAGAGATAGTAGCGGATACCGGGAGTAGTTGGTACATTTTTTAAACTGTTTGCTAAAG
>NW_013681185.1:0-1868 GCF_000517525.1 Limulus polyphemus | reverse complement strand
AGAGATAGTAGCGGATACCGGGAGTAGTTGGTACATTTTTTAAACTGTTTGCTAAAGTACAAATCTGAAAAGATAATCAATTAATTTTTACCACTAATATAGAACAGTATCCAGATTTATAAATACCAAATTCTTGGATCTTCCATAGTTTCTAATATACAGCTTGAATGTTAACGAAAAGACAGTTCTCACAATGTATCATGTTAACGAAGGTATGTTGTGAGACCTGGTGGTGTACATTGTTACATCCAAAAGAATTACTTGGAACAAACAACTAAGTTTTCAAGACGTATAGGTGGATACTGGATTAGTCAATGAAAGATCCTATAAAATAAGCTCCCAGTTCAGATATATGTGGCTATTACGAAAAGAAAAATATAACAGTAGATGAAATTCAGTCCTTAGAGTCCTTATAGACGTGACAACGTAAGACGGACTTCCCTCAATGCACCCAAGTTGTGATCACTTTTCACAGTTCATACATTATATCCACGTTTCTCCAGAGGCAGAATTAGTGTAATTATCCCCCTCCCCCTCCTCACACACACACACACACCTAAGTCACACAATCGCAAACAGGCTGCTGCCTTTAGTGCTTTTTTTTCATCATTTTCTTCCGAGCAGTTTTCTCAGCCGATATCCGTTACTTTTCACGTGTTTCGATTAATATAGCGATTTGACATTTCTTTCTATCACTTCAGGATTTTCTTCAAGAACTAGATTTTCTAAAACATCTCAACATTTTTGGGGACTTTACTTGTCTTATATTGTTACAAGAAGCTCCACCACATTTTAACTATGAGCACTAGGTGAGTTATCACAGCTACATTTCACATGGTAAATGACATGTATCCATATTATCTATGATCCCATACGTTCTCCCAGTAGCTTTAGTTACTAACATAACATAAAACAATTTCTGTATACACAAAAAGTTACTCAGATAGTCAAAAGATCGTTTTTTTTTGTTTTATCTTTCGTAAGCCTCGAGTCCTTACTTTCTAATAAATGAGATTTGGATGACCTGATCACATGTTAATATATACAACTCCATCAGTACAGGGTTTTTGAATGTATGAATACTGTAACAATTAGTCATAGTAAGGAAACACTTCTGTCTCAATTGTTTCGTCTGTATGGCTCAGCTTAAATCCTAATCGTTTTTATGTTCTTATATTCCGCTATACTGTACCATACATTGTGCGGCTATATAAACTGCTTGGTAAGTGCTATCGAACTAACTGCCAGATGGGGCGATTCAAATTTGATTACGCTTCTAACAAATAGTACGTCTCAGCGTTAAGGGATCTGCCTATTGTATGGGAACAGGCTCCCTAGAATATTGGCTTTCCCTTTGTCATGAAGTTTTCTCTCAATGCCCTGGCTGGTTACAAACCATAGTGTGGAGGGATGGTGTCCCAATCTTTCAAGAGTTAATAATTACTCTGTGTGAAGTAATCTGCAGCAAATAGGTTATTTCAATAGAAATACAAAGGTAAAAGGAATATTTTTTCTACGGTTAAGCAGACACTTTAGTCAGATAAGATCATGGTTTTAGCTTAGGATCTTATAGTCTGATCGTCTTAAGAACAACACAAAATGCTTTCTCTTGAATCTGTCCACATAGAAGAGATAAAATTATTGCTAAATCATACGTCATATTTTTAGAATTAATAAAAATGTTGCTGGAACCACACAAAAGTGTCAGGACGGATATTTTAATCAAGTCTATTGCCTTATAAACCACACCAAAAACTTTCATTTGATTCTGTCCGCATAGGAAGCAAAATTATTGTTAAATCACATTTCATGTTTTCATAATTAATAAAACTGTTGGCAAAACCACACATAAATGCCCGCATGTGCAC
>NW_013681184.1:3019-5022 GCF_000517525.1 Limulus polyphemus | reverse complement strand
GTCTTAATTTAGTTTGATAGGTGTAATTTGAGTCTAAAGGACCTGGAAAACCTTTCCTGACTGTCTTAATTTAGTTTGATAGGTGTAATTTGAGTCTAAAGGACCTGGAAAACCTTTCCTGACTGTCTTAATTTAGTTTGATAGGTGTAATTTGAGCCAAAAGGACCTGGAAAACCTTTTCTGGCTGTCTTAATTTAGTTTGATAGGTGTAATTTGTACCTAAAGGACCTGGAAAACCTTTCCTGACTGTCTTAATTTAGTTTGATAGGTGTAATTTGTACCTAAAGGACCTGGAACACTTTTCCTGGCTGTCTCAAATTAGCTTGACAGATACAGTTTGGGCCTAATAAACCTGGAACACCTTTTCTAACTGTCTTAGCTTAGCATACAGGTTTAGTTTAAACCTAAAAGACTAGGAACATCTATCCTGGCTGTTTTAAATTAGTTTGACAGGTTCAGTTTGGGCCTAATAGACCTGGAACACCTTTTCTAACTGTCTTAGCTTAGCATACAGGTTTAGTTTAAACCTAAAAGACTTGGAACATCTATCCTGGCTGTTTTAAATTAGTTTGACAGGTTCAGTTTGGGCCTAATGGACTTTCTTGACTATCTGAGCTTAGCCTGATTGGTTGACTTTGAGCCTAAGGAGCCTAAAACATCTTTCTTGGTTACCTAAGCTTAGTTTGATAGGTTGACTTTAGGTTTAAGGGGCGTGGAACATTTTTCTTGACTATCTGACTTAGCCTGATTGGTTGATTTTGAGCCTAAGGAGCCTAAAACATCTTTCTTGGTTACCTAAGCTTAGTTTGATAGGTTGACTTTGGGTTTAAGGGGCGTGGAACATTTTTCTTGGTTATCTGATACATCCAAAACAAAACGATACCGTACCGATACCAGTACGTATTTTCATACACCAATATTATACCAGTACACAGTTGACTAGATTACAGCATTAAATGGAGTGGCACCGCCATAATAAACTATTATGTATTAAATAAATAACAGAGCTAAAGATAAGAAACCATGCATATCTGACTGGACAAAATGTGCGCGGTGCCAATCTTTCGCTCGGTTTTAGTTGGACATGAAATTTACTTTCTTAATTATTATTTACCTATTTCACAAATTGTTGTCTAATTATCTCAGTCTTGATGCTCTAATTTCTATCTTTAACAACTATACTAATTACTTACCTGAACAATTTCCTGAACAATCTAACTTTAACAACTATACTAATTACTTACCTGAACAATCTATCTTTAACAACTATACTAATTACTTACCTGAACAATCTAACTTTAACAACTATACTAATTACAATTACTTACCTCTATCTTTAACAACTATACTTTGTTCAGGTAAATTTATATTGTAACTTCAAAATGAAGATACAGCTCTATTTTCTCATTGGTTTCCTGAAATACTGACCTCTATTAGTGAGGAAGAAACTAAACCATTATGTTACACACTTTATAACGTTATATACATTATATTTATACGTTATAATGTATTCTCTAACACGTGATATGCTCTCCCCAATATCCCAGTTAATTTTTGCTATTATACAAGTGTTATTGAAACAATTCTGTCCACGTTTTGTATAAACATTCGCCATGTTTTCGATTCCAAATTTTTCTAGAATTACGACGAGATCTGATACAAACATTTGTCCTTGCATGTGTCCAGATTACTTGAAATAGGTATTTAAAGACACAATGATATTACTTTTCATAACATTTATTTAAAAAATTCAAATTTCATAACATTTTCATTTTTATTTAAACTCTTACGACAGCGTTTGGCGCTGGTAGCGTACGTGAAATTTCTTGAATGATCATACATTTCCGAGTGCGTTTGAGACGCCCTCTTTTTTAGTATATAAGCCTGGGAGAGAAAGCCTACGGGATGATTGAATGAAGAGAGTTCCGGGTTATTTACGATTCTGATTTCGAGCTAGTGTGTTTTGTTATCGAGATTGTGAAACTACTGTGTGCTAAAAGTTT
>NW_013681184.1:0-2052 GCF_000517525.1 Limulus polyphemus | reverse complement strand
GACAGCAAATGTACAACGTTTCGACAAGTTTTTAAAACCTTGTCGAAACGTTGTACATTTGCTGTCATGTTAAACTTATATTAAAGTTTTTCTTCATTACCCATTTAAGCCGTCTCCAGCCATTATTAGTCTCAAAGTGGGTTCCTCGTCATCGAATTTAACACAATAGGTTTAAATACAGCTATGAACTGCAGGTAGAGCCTAGATTTCAAACATTACCTAACTCTTGCAGGAATATAGTTAATGATGACGTTGCTGTTTTCGTGTTTTCTGTTTGTTTTTTTGGGTTTTTTTGGTTTTCATTTTTAGAATTCACAACCTAATGAAAGTTACTATTTGGTTTCTATTACTGAATACGAAGTAAGATGTCAAACTTTACGAGTGAGAAAATAAAGTGTTTTCTGTTTCTATTAAACTGGTAAACTAGAAATATCAATGAATATTATGAATAAAAAGGTTTCCATAGGAACGTAGTTTCACTAGAAGTGTACTTCCGGTTCTTTAATGTCAGGCTATGGCAATGACAGTTAGCACGAGCACATAACCCACCTGTCGATTATTCTAAGCTGAAGTTCACGTGATATGTATACTTACACCTACAACACCACACACACTCATGTAAACTATAAGCACATATATAAACACAAAAAACGCGCATAATCACTTCATGGAAGAACGTACATGTTAATACAAGAAAAAAAGCCATTTAAACAGCTTTGTAACTAAAAAAGACATTTTTGGATTTATGTATCATAACAGTTAGTGTTCATGAAAACTGATTACATAAATAGCACCTGATGAACACTGACATTTGACGAAAGGCCTTATCGGCACTAGATATATGACAAATACAATATGGTTGACATATTCTCACACATTCTTCTTTGCTTTCGCTCATAAGTTCTGAGAAATTCTAATGTAGTTTTCTCTCGTTGATGTTGTGGTCGCTTTACGCATCCTAGAACAAGACTAGCTCGTTGGTTCGTCAATTCTATTTTTCTAAATGATGAATAATTGGTGTTTAAAATAAATAAATAAATAATATTATGTTATTAATACTTATTATAATTCTGATTTGTAAATGACTTAAATAAAATTATATAATAATTACAATTTGTTTACCTAAAATACTTCACGCCATAACGATCGTTGTTCACGCAGTTTATATTATAAATAGCGCCTAGACCGTCGTTATTTGTATCGTATCTGAACTGGCCTGATAATCCCTGGCGTTATACGAAAGTCGTTAGTACTGAATATGACAGAGGTGGCGTGTTTGATATAGTATTTCATATTTTTAATGCTTACAGACATATGATCTTAGAGCACATAGTTACAAAATCAGTAAAATGTGTTTTCTGTAACATTTTCAAATGATATAATCGTATACTTTACACAGGTAGTAATTCCAGAAAACATAGTGACCTTTTAAATGAACCAGTTGAGTTCATAATAAAAGCTTTCTCATTAATAGCACTGAATTAATCATTCAGTCCGTATGTTAATACGCCTAACCTGTCGTCAAAAATCTTGTTTTATCTCTGGTATTGTCTACTGTGAAAGGACTACGTTGTAGTCGTATTTGTATAAATCACTATGACAACGCTACAAAGTACTTCAGTTTCTTCACTTTCATTAAATGTAAAAACAATGTACATATAGTAAAAACAATGTACTCAATGTAAAAACAATGTACTCAATGTAAAAACAATGTACATATTGTAGAAACAATGTACATATTGTAGAAACAATGTACTCAATGTAAAAACAATGTACTCAATGTAAAACAATGTACATATTGTAAAAACAATGTACTCAATGTAAAAACAATATACTCAATGTAAAAACAATGTACATATAGTAAAAACAATGTACTCAATGTAAAAACAATGTACTCAATGTAAAAACAATGTACATATAGTAAAAACAATGTACTCAATGTAAAAACAATATACTCAATGTAAAAACAATGTACTCAATGTAAAAACAATATACTCAATGTAAAAACAATGTACATATTGTAAAAACAATGTACTCAATGTAAAAACAATG
>NW_013681183.1:0-4057 GCF_000517525.1 Limulus polyphemus | reverse complement strand
ATTGTTACAACAAGCAGCAAGATATTATTGTTACAACAAGCAGCAAGATATTATTGTTACAATAAACAGCTAAATATTATTGTTACAACAAGCACCAAGATATTATTGTTATTATAAGTAGCAAAATATTATTGTTACAACAAGCAGCAAGATATTATTGTTATAATAAATAGCAAGATATTATTGTTACAACAAGCAGCAAGATATTATTGTTATAAGTAGCAAAATATTATTGTTACAACAAGCAGCAAGATATTATTGTTATAATAAGTAGCAAGATATTATTGTTACAACAAGCAGCAAGATATTATTGTTACAATAAACAGCTAAACAATACGTTGTTCATCTTATGTAGATACAAACTTCTTAAACTTCACAAAAGAAACCACACCTATCACTTTTTAAGAATAATGGTCATCTTATGAGTCTATATTCAGATATCATGGTAATGATATCTTGCTGCTTGTTGTAACAACAATATCTTGCTACTTATTATAACAGTAATATTTAGCTGTTTATTGTAACAATAATATCTTGCTGCTTGTTGTAACAATAATATCTTGCTGCTTGTTGTAACAATAATATCTTGCTACTTATTATAACAACAATATCTTGCTGCTTGTTGTAACAATAATATCTTGCTACTTATTATAACAATGTCTTGCTGCTTGTTGTAATAATAATATCTTGCTGCTTGTTGTAACAATAATATATTGCTGCTTATTATAACAATAATATCTTGCTACTTATAACAATAATATTGTAGATACAAACTCTTCAGAGTCAGGTTATTAATCTTAAACAACGTACTGAATAACCTGACTCTGAAGAGTTTAGTATCTACATAAGATGAACAACGTATTGAATAACCTGACTCTGAAGAGTTTGTATCTACATAAGATTAACAACGTACTGAATAACCTGACTCTGAAGAGTTTGTATCTACATAAGATTAACAACGTACTGAATAACCTGACTCTGAAGAGTTAGTATCTACATAAGATGAACAACGTACTGAATAACCTGACTCTGAAGAGTTTGTATCTACATAAGATTAACAACGTACTGAATAACCTGACTCTGAAGAGTTTGTATCTACATAAGATGAACAACGTACTGAATAACCTGACTCTGAAGAGTTTGTATCTACATAAGATTAACAACGTACTGGATAATCTGACTCTTAATATTAATATGTACATGTACCTTGAAAACGTATTTTAGAACAAGAAATCGACCAATAAAGCAGACAGAAAATAAGGAACTCGCTCCTAAAAGTTATAAGATTTATCGTTGAAAATAAATGGCAAGTTATATAATCTTTGATAGGTTGTTCAGGCAGAGTATTCATAACGAATCTACAACAAGCAGTTGCTGTCCATTTGAAACTTAGATTCACGACAAGTAATATAACAGTAGGGAAAATGCTGGTAGCATACGAATCTCTTATAGAACTGGAAAGATTAAAACAGGACAGACTTTTTTAAGCAGTTGTTTTACTTTGAATAAATTGTCTTAAAGCTATACAACTGTTTATATATATCTAAGGCGCTAATATATATATATATACACCAAGATGTTTTATAGACGTATAAAACTGTCCCACGAACTTACCAGCACTGGCCACTACTCCGTCACGTTTTGAAGCTTCAGCTAGCCGTGGTTGTCCTTGATGGTGCCGAGAGGGTAAATCACGTGATTAACCACCTGTAGTTGTATGTGACTCTGTGGTTGTCCGTGTTCACGTGTACAGATTTCCTTCCTCGAAGAGAAGATCATAGATGTCTTCTGAGGCTGTTGTAATACTTTATTAACTATTATTCAGATAATATCTAATTGAGCAAATGTTGCTCGACCAAGAACAAAGACTCATTGTATTTAAACACAAGAAGACTATACTGAAAGATTTAAATGTAAAACAATAGAATTAGAATGTTTAATTAACTGCGAAATATTCATAAGACGACATTTTTTAATAGCGGTTTTGGAACTCAACTCTATATGGTATTTGTTCCTCCAGTGGCACAGCGGTATGTCTGCGAACTTATACTGTTATAAATCGGGTTTCGATACCCGTGGTGGGCAGATCACAGATAGCCCTTGGTATAGCTTTGTGCTTAATAACAAACAACTACATCCATCTGATTTTTAATACATTTCTCCAACTAGTGGTAATTTCGTTCAGTTGTGATTTCTTCCAAAAAATATTTTCAAATTCAAGAAGAAATAAAATACTTTCAGTATCTTGTTACTTTCGATATATTTTAATGCTATGCTAAGATAACTACATGGAAGTCATTATTTACTTTAGTTTCGAGAATAAGTTTCTATATGTCCAGAGGAATTTGGAAAGTTGTTTAAACTAAAAGAAAGAATGTTTTTAATTTGGTACAATCTGGTAAATGTTACTACATTTTCATATTCTGCATGTAATCAGTTGAAGTCCTTGAAAAAAGGACATATTTAATTGGCCAACTCGCCAATCCAGACAAAGGTTGCATACCACAATGATTGTTCAGCAAACGCTTATACATTTATTTGCTTGACCCAGTTTTTGTGTAATGATAGTCTTCTGCTTATTTCTAGGGGTGATAACGATACTTGTACAAATTAGTACGAATTAGAGGTTTGTTTCCCTTGACAACATATAAGAGGAAAAGATCGTGACGTAGGTAACCTGGTACTAATAATACTTCTGTCGTATTTAGAAAGTGTGGTTTTATTATTCCTGTTTCTACAGATCAAGGATAAACAAATTTTTTAAATCAAGAATATTTGGATAATTTGGTAAAGCTTTCACTAGTTGTATAAATAAATATTTTGTCTCTTGTGTTTGCTTATTTTTTTCTTTGGTCTCCAAATTTACTTTAAATTTTTTCTCTTAATGATATTTCCTCGCGTGTATGGTGGAAACTTAACTTTCTGTTGATCACCTGTGAATATGCAAATTACTGATATCTAAACAAGCTAAAATTTGTCATGTCTGATATACACTATCCCACAGTTACTGATTGTTAATGTTACATCAGTTATTACTTGACGTTGTTACATATAGTACTGGTTTGTACTGTTACCGGTTGTTACTGCTCCATCAGTTATTACTGATGTTACATATAGAACTGGTTTTTCTTTCCTGGTCGCGAACCATAAATTCTCAACTTATCAGTTTAGGCACGTCGACCTGAATGTTTGATATAAATTACTCTATCTTTAAATAATGTAAAATTCTCTAAGAAAATATATCATATAAGGTAATGTTTTTCAAAGGTGTTAAACACCGGTAAATGTTTATATTCCTGTTAAATAAATAAGTAGAATAAACAAACTAATAACGTACCAAACGTACGTTCTTTTCGGTTTAAAACCGGATTTGAAGAGACAATTTTTCTACCAAATATTCTTTTGTTTTCCTTATGATCTACAACCCATAATAATATTTGTAGACTCTTATAACATAAGAAATGTGATCAGTAAAGGCTAAGAAACATCATAAGGAAAGTTGGAAGTGATTATTCTACTGAAGTACAGGTTTTGTTTTAAAACGTTCGTAGCTTTTGACCCTTATGCTCCTACGCCTTCACCGACTTTATGCTACACGAAGTTACACAATGGGCTATCCACTAATTTCGAAACATGGTTAATAGTCTTATATGCCTTCAGATATGCCACTGAGGGGGGCAAACTGATGCTTCCTACTATATGAAACAGGAAAAAATAATTTTGTGAGTAGGCTTAGAACGTTTTCATCGGTATTGAAACACATTTTCAATTGACATTTGAAACAGATACTCCCGGTTTCGTTGTTTAAGTGTGGTAAGTACAGTGGAACGATAGTACAGCAAGTGTGGTAAGTACAGTAAAACGATAGTACAGGAAGTGTGGTAAGTACAATAGAAGAACAGTACAGCAAGTTAGGTAAGTAGAATAGAACGATAGTACAGCAAGTTTGGTAAGTACAGTGGAACGATAGTACAGCAACTGTGGTAAGTACAGTAGAACGATAGTACAGCAAGTGTGGTAAGTAGAATAGAACGATAGTACAGCAAGTGTGGTAAGT
>NW_013681182.1:2177-4954 GCF_000517525.1 Limulus polyphemus | reverse complement strand
CTGTTAACAAAACTGTGTACAGTGAGTGGCCAGATCGATGTGACTAAACACTGGCAACGTTACTGTTAACAAAACTGTGTACAGTGAGTGGCCAGATCGATGTGACTAAACACTGGCAACGTTACTGTTAACAAAACCGCGTTCTGTGAGTGGCCAGATCGATGTGACTAAACACTGGCAACGTTACTGTTAACAAAACCGCGTACTGTGAGTGGCAAGTTACGTTGTCAGTGTTTAGCAGCTGACAATTACTAAATTTCACATTAACAGTGATGAACATCTGTATGATAATTACCACAGCTGTTCATCACTGTTAATAATTGAAATATGTGATAATTACTGTATTTCAGTTATTAGTCACATATTCCATATAAAGCCTGCCAAGATTAAATAACAATACTGTCTATATAAATAGTTTAGGCTTAGCTGTGGCTTAAAAAGCCTGCCAAGATTAAATAACAATACTGTTTATATAAATAGTTTAGGCTTAAAAAGCCTGAAAAGATTAAATACCAATACAGTCTGTATAAATAGTTTAGGCTAAGCTGTGGCTTTAAAAGCCTGACAAGATTAAATAATGTTTATATAAATCACTTAGGTTAAGCAGTGGTCTAAAAAACCTGATATATGAACGTTTCTGAAAACGGAAAATTATAAATAAATTAATTTTGTTTGCCATTAATTAGTAAAATAAAGTAAGGCTAATCTTACAGAACCAATAATATTTCCAGGGGAATCCGTCTCGGTTATCTTAAAGTTATAGATGGCGCTAGGCACGAACTTTGGGTTATTGTCATTAGCGTCCAGTAGGTGGATTTGCACCATTGCTGAGCTCTCCACACCCTGAGAATTTACACTTGGTGTCTGTTCCTCAGCAATCACCTAAGTTAGCAGAAAAAGACCAAATATTTTAAAATCACAGTAGGAGTTAACAAAAGTGAAGTGTACAGAATGAAACCGTAAACAAAACATTTGATTATTTATCAGCAGTCAATTAGGTTTGTTTTAATAGAAATTTGTTAATTGATAAGAACAAAGCTACATAACAAGGAGTCTGTGTTCTGCCCTCTGCCGGATGTTTTTGTATTTTACGTAATCCAGTTTAAATGTATCAAAAACTGCTATTCATGATTTAGTAGATTTACAAACATTTTAAAGTTATATATGATTTACCATCGTATTTATCCTAGATAAGTTATAAAATCAGTTCAGCACAAAGCTACGCAATGAGCAGCCTGTACTCTTCCCATCGCGGGTATCGATACCCGATTTTTAGCTATATAATCCCTCAGACTTGTCGCCGAGTCATCAGAGACTTTTAATGGAAATAAGATATGTGAAAACACAAAGTCACTTTAAGGTATTCGGGAAAGAAACTCATCACCCAGGAAACAAATTCGTCCACATTTATTTGTAAATGATTGAAAGTGATGATAAAACATATATTTGGCTTACCTTCAAAACCAGTAAGTTTTTGGATTCACGGTCCAGCTTGGAGGGATCCCGGACTCTGATCCATCCAGCGGTTGTGTCAATTTTAAACGCTTCGGAAGGATCGATCAACTTGTATGAAAATTTAGCGTTGTCTCCCTGGAATTCAATAATAACAAATATACCACAGTCAATGAAACTTGTCAGTTCAAATAGTTAAATGTGAAGTTTCAACTTATAATCTGATATACATGTGAACTGACTATTGATGTAAACTATCAATAACCTTCTGGATGTATCGACTGGAAACGTTTCGTTTGGTTTGAATTTCGTGCTAGCCGTCTCTAATTTAGCAGTAGTAGACTAGAGGGAATTCAGCTAATCAGCACTACCCACCGCCAACTCTTGGGCTACTCTTTTACCAATGTCACATTATAAAGCCCCAACAGCTAAAATGGCGAGTATGTTCGGTGACGGGGATTCTAACCCCCGATCCTCATATTGCGGTTCGAGCGCCCTAACCATCAGACCATGATTAAAAACGGTCGTGTTAACAAATAAAGAACTGATTTTTGAAAGACTACATAACACTCACCATCAATTCTGGAGACATAAAGCGTTGAGATAATTCACAATCTGATATCTAAAGACAGTTAGACTGTGGGAGATTCACCTCGGCGAAGGGGATTTACTTATTAAAAACTGATGAATCATAGGTGTGACCTAGTGGTTATCATGCCGGACGGCGAATCTGAAGTTCATGGTTCGCGTTTCGTTGTCACGAAAACACACTCCGTACTTTGGCGTCATTATAAGTATTTCGGTCAAATCACACTATTCAGTTAGTGTAGCCCAAACATTGGCGGTGGGTGCTGTGGACTAGCTGCCTTCCGTGTGGTTTATCAGTTCACAAGTACGGTTAGCGCTGATAGCTATGCCTTAACCTTAGATTGTATAATAACAGGAGTTTGAAACAAAGCAGGAGTAAATGTGTCTGAGTATAATATTTATCTTCACACCCCTGGAGTGCAAGAGGGGTGTAAAAATACAAAGATTTTGTACCTTGAGAAACGTCTTTTCTAAAACTAAAATGTTACAGTTACAATTGCAGTTTGTAAAGGAAACCAATAGTTGATTTTATGTATTGTTTTTTGAATCTGATTTTTATTTTAAATGTTTATCATTTTCTAGCCAGGGGCGCAGAAAAATAAAGAAACGTATTCTTTGTTCATATTCTTGAATGAATTTGGCAAAAATCAATCTGTAAACATTTTGTAAACCTACAAGTTTTACAGCTGTAAATCAATCTGTAAACTATTTTGTAAACCTACAAGTTTTACAGCTGT
>NW_013681182.1:0-1282 GCF_000517525.1 Limulus polyphemus | reverse complement strand
AGAACAAGGATGTTGGCATGTTTCAAATATTTGAGTTTGTCTTCAGAACAAGGTTGTTTGTATGTTTCAAATATTTAAGTTTGTCTTCAGAACAAGGATGTTGGCATGTTTCAAATATTTAAGTTTGTCTTCAAAACAAGGATGTTGGCATGTTTCAAATATTTGAGTTTGTCTTCAGAACAAGGATGTTTGTATGTTTCAAATATTTGAGTTTGTCTTCAGAACAAGGATGTTTGTATGTTTCAAATATTTGAGTTTGTCTTCAGAACAAGGATGTTTGTATGTTTCAAATATTTGAGTTTGTCTTCAGAACAAGGATGTTGGCATGTTTCAAATATTTGAGTTTGTCTTCAGAACAAGGATGTTTGTATGTTTCAAATATTTGAGTTTGTCTTCAGAACAAGGATGTTGGCTTTTATAGCTGTAAACATTTTGTAAACCTACAAGTTTTATAGCTGTAAACATTTTGTAAACCTACAAGTTTTATAGCTGTAAACATTTTGTAAACCTACAAGTTTTATAGCTGTAAACATTTTGTAAACCTACAAGTTTTATAGCTGTAAACATTTTTGTAAACCTGCAAGTTTTATAGCTTTAAACATTTTGTAAACCTACAAGTTTTATAGCTGTAAACATTTTGTAAACCTACAAGTTTTATAGCTGTAAACATTTTGTAAACCTACAAGTTTTATAGCTGTAAACATTTTGTAAACCTACAAGTTTTATAGCTGTGGATGTTTTATATTGTGATAAAGTCTTATTATTTTCGTTAATCCGAATGCTGATATTTGTTTCACGGTTTTTATGGAGATTATCACATTAGTGAGTTTATTTATAAACTTAAGCATTGATAAATATTTGGGCAAGAATGATTGGTTAATCTGGCACTGTTTTTATCCCAGATTGGTTGATGGATTTGAGTGGCATTCTGTTAAAAGACAAACTTAAATATTTGAAACATGCCAACATCCTTGTTCTGAAGACAAGCTCAAATATTTGAAACATCTTGTAGGTTTACAAAATGTTTACAGATTGATTTACAGCTGTAAAACTTGTAGGTTTACAAAATGTTTACAGATTGATTTACAGCTGTAAAACTTGTAGGTTTACAAAATGTTTACAGATTGATTTACAGCTGTAAAACTTGTAGGTTTACAAAATGTTTATAGATTGATTTACAGCTGTAAAACTTGTAGGTTTACAAAATGTTTACAGATTGATTTACAGCTATAAAACTTGTAGGTTTACAAAATGTTTACAGATTGATTTACAGCTGTAAAAC
>NW_013681181.1:3015-5060 GCF_000517525.1 Limulus polyphemus | reverse complement strand
ATATGTAAAGTTCTAACGAACATCTAACACTAGTAACAATACTAAAGTATGTAAAACTTTAATAAACATCTAACACTAGTAAGGATACTAAAATATATAAACTTCTAACGAACATCTAACACTAGGAATGATACTAAAATATGTAAAGCTTTAACGAACATCTAACACTAGCAACGATACTAAAATATGTAAAACTTTAACAAACATCTAACATTAGCAACGATACTAAAATATGTAAAGTTGAACTTTACAAATTTTAGTATTGTTACTAGTGTTAGATGTTCGTTAGAACTTTACATATTTTAGTATTGTTACTAGTGTTAGATGTTCGTTAGAACTTTACACATTTTAGTATCGTTACTAGTGTTAGATGTTCGTTAGTAACGAACATCTAACACTAGTAACGATACTAAAATGTGTAAAGTTCTAACGAACATTTAAAACGAACATACTAAAATATGTAAAGCTTTAACGAACATCTAACACTAGCAACGATAAACCTTCTCTCTCTGTTAAAAAACCCTACGTTTAGTATTACCAGAATAACAAGGCTTTTCCGAAATGCATATTTTAGTATCGTTACTAGTGTTAGATATTCGTTAAAGCTTTACATATTTTAGTCACCTTTTATTCCACTTTACAACATGAATCACTAGCCTGATACCTAGTGGTAAAACGGTAGTAAACATATCATACAGAGAAGATATGATGATTTTATATCTTGACATTCAGAGATACTTTAAAGTGAAGCTAACTTCCACTGAATGTTTGTTAACTTCCTGGCGTGGAAGATATAAAATGATTCAATAAAAACCTACTCAGCCAGTATCAACTCTAATAAACTATAGAAGCTAACTTCCACTGAATATTTGTTAACTTCCTGACATGTAGGATATAAAATGATTCAATAAAAACCCACTTAGCCAGTACCAACTCTAGAAGCTAACTTCCACTGAATGTTTGTTAACTTCCTGACATATAAAATATAAAATGATTCAATAAAAACCTATTCAGCCAATATCAACTCAAGAAACCAACTTCTACTGAATGTTTGTTAACTTCTTGACATGTAGGATATAAAATGATTCAATAGAAACCTACTCGGCCAATATCAACTCTATAAGCTAACTTCCACTGAATGTTTGTTAACTTCCTGACATGTAGGATATAAAATGATTCAATAAAACCTACTCAGCCAATATCAACTCTAATGAGCTCTAGAAGCTAACTTCCACTGAATGTTTGTTAACTTCCTGATATGTAAGATATAAAATGATTCAATAAAAACCCACTCAGCCAGTATCAACTCTAGAAGCTAACTTCCACTGAATGTTTGTTAACTTTCTGACATGTAAGATATAAAATGATTCAATAAAATCCTACTCAGCCAATATCAACTCTAATCAACTCAAGAAGCCAACTTCCACTGAATGTTTGTTAACTTCCTGACATGTAAGATATAAAATGATTCAATAGAAACCTACTCAGCCAATATCAACTCTAGAAACTAACTTCCACTGAATGTTTGTTAACTTCCTGACATGTAGGATATAAAATGATTCAATAAAAACCTACTCAGCCAGTATCAACACTAGTCAAGTCTAGACAAAACTGTATCAAACACGATAATCTAGTAGCAAATGTATTAGATATGATAAACTAGTAGTAGCGAGTGTTTCAAACATGATAAACTAGTAGTAGCAACTGTGTCAAACATGATAAACTAGTAGTAACTATATAAAAAATGGTACATTAGTAACAACTGTACTAAACATGATAAACTAGTATTAATTGTATCCAGTGTGGTAAATTATTAGCAACTGTATCAAAAATTGGTAACATATCATATCAATCGAAGTCTAGATAATAACACGATTTTTAATTGTCTGTTTGTATGTCCCCTCTTGCAGGACAAACCAAATATTTAATGACCAAGGAAAGATAGAACTCTGCCAATACTTACTGCTAGGAAAACAAAAACATATCCTGTAGAAACATGGTGAAAACCAAGGAAAGATAGAACTCTGCCAATACTTACTGCTAGG
>NW_013681181.1:0-2015 GCF_000517525.1 Limulus polyphemus | reverse complement strand
GAAAACCAAGGAAAGATAGAACTCTGCCAATACTTACTGCTAGGAAAACAAAAACATATCCTGTAGAAACATGGTGACTTTGTGGAGCTTCTAGAACTCTGTCAATACTTACTGCTAGGGAGCCAGCATTAAATACTCATACAAGTGAATATATATTTACTGTAACATAAACGTCATAATGAGCCAGCATTAAATACTTATACACGTGAATATATATTTACTGTAACATAAACGTCATAATGAGCCAGTAAATACTTATACACGTGAATATATATTTACTGTAACATAAACGTCATAATGAGCCAGCATTAAATACTTATACACGTGCATATATATTTACTGTAACATAAACGTCATAATGAGCCAGCATTAAATACTCATACACGTGAATATCTATTTACTGTAACATAAACGTCATAATGAGCCAGGATTAAATACTCATACACGTGAATATATTTTCACTCTAACATAAATGTCAAAGAAACAATATTCCAAATGATAACGTTTAAGGTCATAAGAAAAAATACGAGTTCAATGTTTTTGTATACCTCAAGAATATGAATAGATAGACAGAATGGCAGACAGAAATTAGAATATGAATAGATAGACAGAATGGCGGACAGAAATATGGATTGATGGATAGATAGACAGAATGGCGGACAGGATTAATGGATACTCTTATATCGACTGTATTACAATTAAATATCGTTCCAGTGAAACGTCTCGCCACAGACCTGTGATAAACAAGTTAATATAAGCAGAATAAAATGTGCATTGAAGTTTCATAACTACAGCCAGAATAAAATGCGCATTGAAGTTTCATAACTACAACCAGAATAAAATGTGCATTGAAGTTTCATAACTACAACCAGAATAAAATGTGCATTGAAGTTTCATAACTACAGCCAGAATAAAATGCGCATTGAAGTTTCATGACTACAACCAGAATAAAATGTGCATTGAAGTTTCATGACTACAAGCAGAATAAAATGTGCATTGAAGTTTCATAACTACAACCAGAATAAAATGTGCATTGAAGTTTCATAACTACAACCAGAATAAAATGTGCATTGAAGTTTCATAATTACAACCAGAATACTACGCTAATTTTTCATTTGATTGGTTAAGAGTTACAAAAACAAAATGTATATGTATTGTAATGCCACC
The DNA here is from genome assembly GCF_000517525.1 of Limulus polyphemus. Taxonomy (NCBI): domain Eukaryota; kingdom Metazoa; phylum Arthropoda; class Merostomata; order Xiphosura; family Limulidae; genus Limulus; species Limulus polyphemus. The sequence continues at coordinate 848 of NW_013681181.1, read as the reverse complement.
AAACCACAAAGTTACAAAAACAAAATGTATGTGTATTGTAATACCACCAAACCACAAAGTTACAAAAAAAAATGTATATGTATTGTTATGCCACCAAACCACGCTATTCAATTCACATGTGCTGTTTACATGTGCCACCAATGGCTGTGTGTAGGCTTAATGGATTGATAACAAAAAACATGGCCTTGTAATATTAACATCAAGTGTTAATCAGTTACTTTTAGTTACCTTTAGATATTATAAAATTGTCACTTTTCTGAGATTTACGTGAGAGTTTTAGTATAAAGCTTTGGAATAATAACACACACACCTGTTTAACATTAATAACACACACACCTGTTTAACATTAAATACGCTATAATAAAACAGTGGAAATTTCTAGAAAAAGGTAGAAAGTAGAAAAAATAAAGAAATTCTACGTCGATGGAAGGATTCCGTTTTGGTTTTAACATTTCAAACCAGCTGATGGTAAAGTTATTGTTTGGATATTGTTTTACCATTCAGAAGTACGTTCTTTCTGATTTATTGGTTGAAAATAAACAACCAACGTTACTATGAGTTCTGAAGTAAACAGAATATTTTAATTCAGTTAAACCAGATATTCATCACGAGTTGTTACGAAAGAAAAATCAAACATTTTATAAGTTTCCGTAGATCGATATTTATAAGTTTCTGTAGACCGATATTTATAAGTTTCTGTAGACCGATATTTATAAGTTTCTGTAGACCGATATTTATAAGTTTCTGTAGATCGATATTTATAAGTTTCTGTAGATCGATATTTATAAGTTTCGGTAGACCGATATTTATAAGTTTCGGTAGATCTATTTTTATAAGTTTCGGTAGAT
>NW_013681180.1:0-4061 GCF_000517525.1 Limulus polyphemus | reverse complement strand
GGTTTGATATAAACTGAAGCTTGTCTAAAAAAACAAAACATCCAGATCGTGTTAGTCGTAAAACTTGTTCGTTTACAACTAATAGTCTTGAATGCAAGCCTATCACAACCTGTTTCTTGACACCTTGCGCAATGAAAATAAATAAATAAAGATCATAAGTATTTATTTGGATTATACTTTGCATAAATAGAATCGAAAGGCAAAGTATAGAATCCTAAAGCTTTGGTGAGCTGGTCATTGTGTCGTCTTTGAATAGCCTACAATCTGTTAAGTGTTAATATCTTTGCGTTGAACGGAAATCCTTACGAGAAATTATGTAGTCACAGCAATACCGGGATGTAGAGGTGTAGCTTTGCCACATACTAAACATTTAGTAAAATTCACTTTTCTTTCTGTACAAGCTAACTGTTATGTAAGCTGAGGGAGAGATGGCAGCAGTTTGTAATAAATACAGAGATTGCTTATAATCAAACTACAAGTATAAACTCTACTTCTGTATTGGTGTAGCCCGTGTACAACGCCACCTCTAATTATTAAGTCTCCCACTCTATCTGTCTTTTTATAAGTAAGTCTGTTTATACTAAAACTGAGAAATTTCAACAATATTTTCATCTATATTTCAATTTTCCAGTTGTTATAATCGTAAATTGTAATGTTGATTTTACTTGAAAATGTTTGAAGTATTCTAAAGAAATATGTTGAAAAGTATTTAGTTGATTTACCCTCTTTCACATTTATTTTCAAGAAGTGTTTTAAGGCTGTTCAATTGTATTTGGATCTCATGATTTACAACTCTCCTCAGTCTTAAGTGTTGTTAAGATGTTTAACATCAAGTTTAAAATTAAGAAGGTTAGATTTCACCACGTACTAGTGTCAAATATTACCTCACTAGCGTATAGCCCGTCAAATAAGATGGGGCAAGAACAACCACCTCCACCCCACCCCATAGTATATTCTAAACTCATATTTTATAGCTAACTGATATAAATAAATTTACTAAATCAAGTTTGACGAACAAAGAGGCAGTAAAGTGTATTCAAGACAGTCAAACTTCGATAAATTCTTTTGTGAGCCAATCAAAATTAAGATAATTCATGAAATGAATTGATGACGTATTCATAGAATTTCATAGAATAATTATTTGTAGAAAACAGTTAGTTTAACAACTTCTAATACATAGAAAAGGCAGTACGTTTTGGTAATATTACGTTCCAACAATGGCTTTTATTTAATTAATTTTTTTTTAATTTCATGATAAATGTTATGCACTTGGCTTTAGGCAAGGTGATCCCACACAACTTCTTTACTTTAGGCTTATTATAACAACACTCACTACACTTACAAGGTTTCTTGGCACCCCTTTTCCGCACGGCCCTCTGGCATCCCGTCAATAGAATCATAGTGGACAGACAGTAATCGAACCATTCTCTCTGGATAAATGCATTTTCGCTTTTATGTCTCCTTCTATTTAGCGAAATCAAGCGTGACGTGACTCAACTGGCTTTTATATAGGTTATATATTAAAATATTTGAAATAAAAATTTAAGCTAAATCTGCATGTTGTTTACTATCGATAGTGTACCATCAGTTATATATCAATAATTTTTCTTATTATTCGTATGATAAAATAAGGTACTATATTATTATCATATGGCTAATGGGATCGAGGGCAGAAACCAAAAAATAAGAAAAAATTGCAAGATGAGACCAAGACAGAGATGAGAAAAAGAGAAAGTCGTAAAAATATTCAACTTTTATAAACAGACCAAAGCTGTATGTGGTATCCCACTTACATTGCTCTTCTGTAGTATATGTTTCATATCTGCAAAATGTTTTTCAAAGTTGTATGTGATATTCTCAGTTTCATATTATAAGTATATATTTATGACATCACGAAATCTGGTGAACTTGGATGTGACAACCTATATGCAGACACTGACTAGGAATCTTCAAAAGTTAACTGAATAAAAGTATATTTCATAATAGTTGTGAAAAATGTAGAAATTAGTGCCTTATAAGTATTGTAGTTTGGATGACTAAAAGTTCTGAGAATAAAGGTGAAAAATATAAGCTGGTATTTACCGTGGAAATATTATATCCGTAACTCTTTAACAATATAGCAAACTGTATTCAGGTATATCATTGTAAAAGTTTTATCCATCTGTACCATTGCCAGTGTTTGGTTAGATAATGTACATGAACAGAATACACGGAATGACGCTAATGTTCTGGACCTGTACCATTTAGTCACAGAAATTCAATTTTTAATTACGGTACTATCATTATTTAAAACTATGCTTTACTTTAAGCCTTGGCATTACTTCACAAAGAGAATCGTCACAAACATAAACAAAACAGTCCCAGTAATCTGGAAAGAGATAATGATATTTCTATACGATACAACTGCATGTATCCAGTTATTGAAACAACAAGAGAAAAGGATTAATGACTCATCTCGTGTACAAGTTGCTAGCAAAAGCAGAAACAGTTAACGAAGTCATCTAGAACTGTTTAGTGTCCAGTTGATCATAAATAGATAGAGAAGCTGACCAGATTTAAACAAGACTCGGATGCTAATCAGTTAAGTATTATGTCCGACAATTTAGAGATATAGAGATTTGTATGCCCGAGTTAGAAATCAGTCAAACTAGACAAGAGTTCACATCGAAACTAACCTTAACTGGTTAAATAACGAAAGGAATAGTTTTATGACTGTTGGGGAGTGTGATATTCTCAGGTAGAAATTAAAATAATCAGTTAAGTATTATGTCCGAAAATTTAGAGATATAGAGATTTGTATGTTTGAACAATGTTCAGTTTGAATTTTATGAACCTAAATCATTTTATTAAGCATACTTCTTACTGTTTTATAGGTTAAAAAACTAATGAAGGTATATTCTTGAGAGAAAAATACTGTATTGCGAAACAAATAAAGTCTGCATCATATAGTGTGGAATTTAAGAAGGTTGTTTGGTTAACATATGTAGTCCTTTACTAACCATTAATAACCTAAAATTTTTTAGGTCTTTGGTTATCCAAAATCTTAAGTATTTTATGTTATTAGTGGTGAGTAATGGGAAATACATTTAAACTAAGCAAATTATATATTAATTATATTTTGTTGTTGTTATTTTAACGCACAGCTACACAATAAATTATCTGCGCTCTGTCTACCTCGGGGGATCAAACCACAGTAGTTAAAAGGTTTGTTAAGGCAAACACGCTGATTGTCTGCCTCAGAGGGAGTGGAGAGGTAGAGGCGATGATGATTTAATACCAATCACCAGAGGCGATTGCGCCATTGTTTCATGAAGTGGAACCACAGGGTGCATTGCTAGTGGAACGTTGCTAAGTCGCCATGATAGGCGGAAATTGACGTGTAGTCATAACTCTTGACGACGAAACAAGGATGCTCTAACAACACACCCTCTTGCAGCACACAACCTGGGAGGGATAGTCCCACAAAGTGAACGTTGGTATGATGAGTGTGCAGATAGTTCGCGAGTGATCAACAAAGGGTGGTGTAGATCAACTTTATAGTAACAATGAAGTTCTTAAAATTAATAATTTAATCTAATTTAAATAACTTGGTGCTTAGAATTATCTGTTATGAATTATTTCATTAAGACACCCACTTTCATGAAAATATTTAGTTTCTGTTCAGATATATTAGATCTTATGATTTCCTAAAGTTCTGGTTTCGTAGATGTAAAGAAAAACATTTGGAATTCACATTGAAATTTACGAGCTTATTGATGTCATTTTGATTTCTCAACAGTCTTAATGTGATCATAACATATGAACATATGAAGGGACATTTGGAAACATTTCTTAACACCTATCTAGAGGATACAGTTTGAAATATTACTATTCAGTAGATAACCGTTCTGAAACCTCATGTACGTTTAAGAGTTTTCACAAGAATACAAGTTCCTTAAATATACTGCACAGAAAAATTTCAAATACATTCTCTGTACACAGCTGAGAGGCCCGGCATGGCCAGGTGGTTAGGGCGATCGACTCGCAATCTAAGTGTCGCGGTTTCGAATCCCCGTCACACC
>NW_013681179.1:3075-4187 GCF_000517525.1 Limulus polyphemus | reverse complement strand
TTTTATTCGGAAAGAATAAACCAGTTTTATTAAGTAAAGACTTGTGTCGTTAAAGTTTCGTCGGAACGAAGTTACGGAAAATTAATTAACAAACGGAGACGTAACAATATCTTCAAAGCCTTGTTTGACCGAACAAATTTACCCTGTCTCAATATATCTCTCTCCCATATATTTTTTCACATAATAGATGCTACATTTTCCTAAAACTACTAAATAAACACGAAGACTAATGAACAACCACGTGACCGAAATGTTTTCCATAAAACTGATGAAAACTTTAGATTGAATAGTAAAAACTTCATCAGATTCTGTTCTAATTGAAGTCTTATCGTGCAATTTTTTTTTATTCAGAAAGACAGTTTCATCAAAAATATCAGGTTTCTACAAGAGTATTATTACACCAAGCGTTAATAGTTTGAATGTTAATAATCTAAGTATTAATATTCTGAGTGTAATTATTAATATCTTCAGTATGAGAATGATATTACCACAAAAGTTAGAAAATGTTCATTTGTTGGAAACACTTTTGGTTCAAATAAAAACATTTTTCACGTTTTTTTTGTTGTTGTTTTGAAACATTTCCACAGCACCAAGATATAGGTTGAAAGGGGTACTAGTCATATTATCGACTCCCTACTACTTCGTTAGCATCACCCCAATTGTTTGAAAGGGGTACTAGTCCATTATCGACTCCCTACTACTTCGTTATCATCACCCCAATTGTTTGAAAGGGGTACTAGTCCATTATCGACTCCCTACTACTTCGTTAGCATCACCCCAATTGTTTGAAAGGGATACTAGACCATTATGGACTCCTTACTACTTCGTTATCATCACCCCAATTGTTTGAAAGGGATACTAGTCCATTATCGACTCCCTACTACTTCGTTATCATCACCCCAATTGTTTGAAATGGATACTAGACCATTATCGACTCCCTACTACTTCGTTATCATCACCCCAATTGTTTGAAAGGGATACTAGTCCATTATCGACTCCCTACTACTTCGTTATCATCACCCCAATTATTTGAAATGGATACTAGACCATTATCGACTCCCTACTACTTCGTTATCATCACCCCAATTGTTTGAAAGGGATACTAGTCCATT
>NW_013681179.1:0-2950 GCF_000517525.1 Limulus polyphemus | reverse complement strand
TTTAATATGGACAATTTAGCTTACAGCAAATGTAGAGCAGGTTTTACCACCATAATCCAGGCTGTTTTAATATGGACAATTTAGCTTACAGCAAATGTAGAGCAGGTTTTACCACCATAATTCAGGCTATTTTAATGTGGACAATTTAGCTTACAGCAAATGTAGAGCAGGTTTTACCACCATAATCCAGGCTGTTTTAATACGGACAATTTAGGTTACAGCAAATGTAGAGCAGGTTTTACCACCATAATTCAGGCTATTTTAATGTGGACAATTTAGCTTACAGCAAATGTAGAGCAGGTTTTACCACCATAATCCAGGCTGTTTTAATGTGGACAATTTAGCTTACAGCAAATGTAGAGCAGGTTTTACCACCATAATCCAGGCTGTTTTAATGTGGACAATTTAGCTTACAGCAAATGTAGAGCAGGTTTTACCACCATAATCCAGGCTGTTTTAATATGGACAATTTAGCTTACAGCAAATGGTAGAACAGGTTTTACCATCATAATCCAGGCTGTTTTAATGTAATCAGAACCACAGTTCTCACCTTCCTTTTTTGTTTCTCTGATCAGAACCACAGCTCTACCTTCCTTTTTTGTTTATGTAATCAGAACCACAGCTCTACCTTCCTTTTTTGTTTCTGTAATCAGTACCACAGTTCTACCTTCCTTTTTTGTTTCTGTATCAAGAACCACAGCTTAACTGGCTTTTTTTTGTCTCTATCTTATAACTTCTACTTTTTGTCTATAATTTGAAAGGGGTACTAGTCCATTATCGATTTTATTACGTAGCCATTAGTCAGCATTTATTCAATACAAATATTTTGTGTAAAGTAAAATGTGAACCTTTCACGTTATATTTCTGCTGTTGGCTTTCTCCGAAACGAGCACGACACAGCGTCAAGAATAGGCTATCAGTTCTAGAGAATTTTGCATGGTTTCAATTACCAAATTCCATTGGTTACAAATCTCGATTGTCAATTGATCAACATATCTTCTACCAGTTGGTCAACATCTCCACTGCCAGCTGGTCAACATCTCCATGGTCGGTTTGTTAAAATTTCTACTTTGTTACTTTTTGTTTGCCCAATCACTTGGGACTACATTTATTTCCATTAGTCACATCCCTCTCTCTTTTTTTACAAAGATATATTGAGAAGACAAAAGCACAGTCTTGAGACGTAGAATATGTTCATTTCCAAGATCTAACTGTAAAATGTTGATATAGATGGACATAAAATGTATCTCCCATTGACTTTTGTTTTATAAATTTAAAATTTACGCTTTCAATTGAGCAAACATTAAGTACAAACAACTGTAAATCCAGGAAAACCATAAGTGCTACAATCTGTAGCCCTGATTGTATGATGGAGTTTACAACTATCTGACAATTGAGACAGTATTCCAAAACGTTATAAAGTAATCTTAACCCAAATGTTGCGAAGATTAATAAAACGATCATTAATAAAATAATTCTGATCTGCAGCCGAACGCAAAACAAAACAATTGATATTTTGTAACTAGTGGTCTTTACAACTTTGATCTTTCGTGATTATACTGACCTTTATAACTGTGATCTTTCGTGATTATACTGACCTTTATAACTGTGATCTTTCGTGATTATACTGATCTTTATAACTGTGATCTTTCGTGATTATACTGACCTTTATAACTGTGATCTTTCATGATTATACTGACCTTTATAACTGTGATCTTTCGTGATTATACTGACCTTTATAACTGTGATCTTTCGTGATTATACTGACCTTTATAACTGTGATCTTTCGTGATTATACTGACCTTTATAACTGTGATCTTTCGTGATTATACTGACTTTTGTAACTGTGATTATACAGACTTTTGTAACTGTGATCTTTAATGAATACTGATTTTTAGAACTGCAATTTTTGTGACAACTAATTTTTTGACAACTGCAATATTTTGTGACTACTGACTTGTAATAACTAATTTATATAAATGTGATATTTTGTCACTATTATTCTATTGGTTAAAATTTTTAACAGTTTTCAAAGCGTAACTGATACTGTAAAATACCGGAACTGATAGTGATGAGCACTGACAAAAGGAGGATCGATTTTATTAATTGTTAAAAACAAACGAATTAATTTATAAATGTTTTCAAAAACATTGTCAAAAAGACAGAGAGAGAAAGACGTAAAAACAAAAATAGATGAAGTTATCTTTCTGTCGTACCACCGGTCTCGACCTCACCTCTACAACAGATGCGGCTCGATTAATCCCATTCCCGTCCATGTTAACTGAACCCACTGGTCCTCGCACGCCGCTGGATAACCTACATAAAACAAACACTAAAATCTATCTATATTTTTCACACCTCCCAACTGTATATGTTGAGTCGATACCAATCTTCATACGACAGCTTCTATTTGGTGGATATTGATCCGGAAAATGTAAAAATACACCAGGATCGTGAACAAACACATTAATTAAACATCTAACTTTACAAATTTAGGACATAAAATGTTGTAATCTAAGTGTATCGCTACGGAGTTTTAAACTGTAAAAAAACTCGAATAATCCTTTCATGGACTATAGATGTTTTCAATAATTAAAACATTGTCCTCTACTCTAAGGCTATTGATTGAACACAGAGAATCTGTTACTCATCACAAAAATTAAGGTTAACAATGAAGTTTTACAAGAACATTAGAAATTACATCCTCTCCCTTCTTACGTTCTGTCATCAAAATAATATCTTTAACTAATAACCTCTCTTTCTTTTGTTTCTCTAATCAGAACCCCATCTCTACCGTCCTTTTTTGTTTATGTAATCAGAACCACAGTTCTACCTTCCTTTTTTGTTGCTGTAATCAGAACCACAGCTCTACCTTCCTTTTTTGTTTCAATTGGGGTGATGATAACGAAGTAGTAGGGAGTCGATAATGGACTAGTATCCCATTTCAAAC
>NW_013681178.1:2506-4272 GCF_000517525.1 Limulus polyphemus | reverse complement strand
AGTACCCCTATGTTGGTATATCTTGTCTTCTTATTGACAGTACACAGTATTATTAACAGTACAAAGTATAAATAAATCTTGTGTCTTTTTATTGACAGTACACAGTATTGTTAAATCTTGTGTCTTCTTTTTACAGTAAACAGTATCGTTAAATCTTGTGTCTTCTTATTGATAGTACATAGTATTGTTAAATCTTGTTTTCTTATTGATAGTACACAGTATCGTTAAATCCTATATCTTCTTATCGACAGGACACATTATTGTTAAATCTTGTGTCTTCTTATTGACAGTACACAGTATCGTTATATATTGTGTCTTCTTATTGAGAGTACACAGTATTGATAAATCCTGTATCTTCTGATTGACAGGACACAGTTTCGTTAAATCTTGTGTCTTCTTTTAGATAGTACATAGTATTGTTAAATCTTGTGTCTTCTTATTGAGAGTACAGAGTATTGTTAAATCTTGTGTCATCTCATTGACAGTACACAGTATCGTTAAATCTTGTGTCTTTTTTTATTGTAAACAATATTGTTAAATTTTGTGTCTTCTTATTGAAAGTACACAGTATCGTTAAATCTTGTGTCTTCTTATTGACAGTAAAGATAATTGATAAATCCTCTATCTTTTTATTGACAGTACACTGTATCGTTAAATCTTGTCTTCTTTTTAATAGTACATAGTTTTGTTAAATCTTTTGTCTTCTTATTGAGAGTACAGAGTATTGATAAATCCTTTATCTTCTTATTGACAGTACACAGTATTGTTAAATCTTGTGTCTTCTTTTTACAGTAAACAGTATCGATAAATCTTGTGTCTTCTTATTGATAGTACATAGTATTGTTAAATCTTGTTTTCTTATTGATAGTACACAGTATCGTTAAATGCTGTATCTTCTTTTCGACAGTACACAGTATTGATAAATCCTGTATCTTCTTATTGACAATACACAGTATTGTTAAATCTTGTGTCTTCTTATTGACAGTACCCCGTATTGATAAATCCTGTAACTTCTTATTGACTGGACACAGTATTGTTAAATCTTGTGTCTTCTTATTGACAGTAGACAGTATTGATAAATCTTGTCTTCTTATTGACAGTACACAGTATTATTAAATCTTGTGTCTTCTTTTTGACAGTACACAGTATTGTTAAATCTTGTCTTCTTTTAGATAGTACATAGTATTGTTATATCTTGTGTATTCTTATTGAGAGTACAGAGTATTGTTAAATCTTGAGTCTTCTTATTGACAGTACACAGTATCGTTAAATCTTGTGTCTTCTTATTGATATTACATAGAATTGTTAAATCTTGTGTCTTCTTATTGACAGTACACAGTATCGTTAAATCTTCATTCTTCTTATTGGCTGGACACAGCATTGTTAAATAGTGTGTCTTTTTGTTGAAAGTACAGAGTATCGTTAAATATTGTGGCTTTTTATTGATAGTACACAGTATCGTTAAATCTTATGACTTGTTATAATTGTACACAGTAATGTTAAATCTTGTGTCTTCTTATTGACAGTACACAGTATCGTTAAATCTTGTTTTCTTATTGATAGTACACAGTATTGTTAAATCTGGTGTCTTCTTATTGACAGTACACAGTTTCGTTAAATCTTCTGTCTTCTTATTGTCAGTACACAGTATTGATGAATCCTGTATCTTCTTATGTATAGTACATGGTATTGTTAAATCTTGTGTCTTCTTATTGACAGTACAAAGTATTGTTAAATCTTGTGTCTTTTTTTGACAGTAAACACTA
>NW_013681178.1:0-2301 GCF_000517525.1 Limulus polyphemus | reverse complement strand
TGACAGTACACAGTGTCGTTAAATCTTGTGTCTTCTTATTGATAGTACACATTATTGTTAAATCTTTATGTCTTTTTATTGACAGTACAAAGTATTGTTAAATCTGTCTTCTTATTGATAGTACACAGTGTCGTTAAATCTTGTGTCTTCTTATTGATAGTACACAGTTTCGTTAAATCTTCTGTCTTCTTATTGTCAGTACACAGTATTGATGAATCCTGTATCTTCTTATTGATAGTACATAGTATTGTTAAATCTTGTGTCTTCTAATTGAGAGTATAGAGTATTGTCATATCTTGTGTCTTCTTATTGACAGTATACAGTATCTTTAAATCTTCAATCTTCTTATTGACTGTACACAGTATTGATAAATCCTGTATCTTCTTCTTGACAGGACACAGTATTGTTAAATCGTGTGTCTTTTTATTGACAGTACACAGTATCGTTAAATATTGTGGCTTGTTATTGATAGTACACAGTATTGTTAAATCTTATGACTTGTTATGATGGTACACAGTAATGTTAAATCTTGGGTCTTATTGACAGTACACAGTATGGTTAAATTTTGTGCTTGTTATTGACAGTACACAGTATTGGTAAATATTGTCTTCTTATTGATAGTACATAGTATTGTTAAATCTTGTGTCTTCTTATTGACAGTACACAGTATTGTTAAATCTTGTGTCTTCTTTTTACAGTAAACAGTATCGTTAAATCTTGTGTCTTCTTATTCATAGTACGTAGTATTGTTAAATCTTGTTTTCTTATTGATAATACACAGTATCGTTAAATCCTGTATCTTCTTATCGACAGGACAATTGGTACAACTACTCCATGAACACCAAGTGTAACTCTAGTTACCTTATTTATAATCACCATACTCAACTTTAGCCTTACTTGGTACAACTACTCCATAAACACCTAGGTGTAACTATATTTACCGAATTTAAAACCACAATACTCATCTTTAGCTTTACTTGGTACAAGTACTCCATGAAAACCTAGGTGTAACTCTAGTTATAGAATTTATAATCACCATACTCATCTTTAGCCTTAATTGGTACAACTAATTCATGAACACCTAGGTGTAACTCTAGTTACCGAATATATAACCACCATACTCATCATTAGCCTTAATTGGTAGAACTACTCCATCAACACCTAGGTGTAACTATAGTTACCGAATATATAACCACCATACTCATCTTTAGCGTTATTTGGTACAATTACAACACGAACTCCTAGGTGTAACTCTAGTTACCGAATTTATAACTATCAAACTCATCTTTACCGTTATTTGGTACAACAACTCCACGAACACCTAGGTGTAACTCTAGTTACCGAATTTATAAACACCATACTCATCTTTAGCCTTACATGGAACAACTACATCATGAACACATAGGTGTAACTATAGTTACCAAATTTATAACCACCATTCTCATCTTTAGCGTTATTTGGTACAACAACTGCACGAACACCTAGGTGTAACTCTAGTTACCGAATATATAACCACCATACTCATCTTTAGCCTTACTTGGTATAACTACTCCATCAACACCTAGGTGTAACTATAGTTACCGAAATTATAACCACCATACTCATCTTTAGCGTTATTTGGTACAACAACTCCACGAACACCTCTGTGTAACTCTAGTAACCGTATTTATAAACACCATACTCATCTTTAGTGGTATTTGGTACAACAAGTCCACGAACACCTTAGTGTAACTATAGTTACCGAATTTATAACCACCATACTCATCTTTAGCGCTATTTGGTACAACAACTCCACGAAAACCTAGGTGTAACTCTAATTACCGTATTTATAACCCCCATACTCATCTTTATTGTTATTTGGTACAACTACTCCATGAACACTTAGGTGTAACTATTGTTACCGAATTTATAACCACCATACTCATCTTTACCCTTACTTGGTACAAGTACTCCATGAACACTTAGATGTAACTCTAGTTTCCGAAGTTATAACGACCTTACTCATCTTTATCCTTATTAAGTAAAACTACTCCATGAATACCTAGGTGTAACTATAGTTACCGAATTTATAACCACCATACTCATCTTTAGCGTTATTTGTTACAACAACTCCACGAACACCTAGGTGTAAAATCTAGTTACCGAATTTATAACCACCATACTCATCTTTATCGTTATTTGTTACAACAACTCCACGAACACCTAGGTGTAAAATCTAGTTACCGAATTTATAACCACCATACTCATCTTTAGCGTTATTTGTTACAACAACTCCACGAACACCTAGGTGTAACTCGAGGT
>NW_013681177.1:2277-5068 GCF_000517525.1 Limulus polyphemus | reverse complement strand
ACCAAAAATCCCTATCTGTTAACATGGGTACCAATTGTTCACACTATTTTCACACTTGCTCTATAACCAAACTTAGAAATGATTAATTTTGAATAGTCAAGGACACCAAAAATCCCTATCTGTTAACATGGGTACCAATTGTTCACACTATTTTCACACTTGCTCTATAACCAAACTTAGAAATGATTAATTTTGAATAGTCAAGGACACCAAAAATCCCTATCTGTTAACATGGGTACCAATTGTTCACACTATTTTCACACTTGCTCTATAACTCAGTCAAGAATGATCGGAAACTCGGTGGACATACGTAGAATATTATTCCTCATTGTCCTGCCAATTGATAACGACGGATACATCATCCTAATTGTTTTGAAGACCAAATATGATCACGTGACATAAGTATTCGCTCGAGTGAGAGCCCTCTAGTCTTTATCAAAAATACGAACACCGTATTGGCTATCACTTTATTATGAGGACAGAAACCTCTTTGTTTGTTTGTTTTAAAGGCACAAAAGCTACTCAACGGACTATTCCTCAAACTTTAGCAATACAAGCCCTCCAACTTTCCTTACAACTTCACGAAGTTAAATTTAGACTTGTTTGTTTGTTTGTTTGGTTTTTTGAATTTCGCTCAAAGCTACACGAGGGCTATCTGCGCTAGCCGTCCCTAATTTTGCAGTGTAAGACTAGAGGGAAGGCAGCTAGTCATCACCACCCACCGCCAACTCTTGGGCTACTCTTTTACCAACGAATAGTGGGATTGATCCGCACGGCTTAGATGAATCATTACCCTATCGAATACTTCTATAGTAGAATTATGAAGTATCGTGTAGGCCCAGCTGATTTAAAACAAAGAATAGTTGTAGATTAGGCATCACCACCATCCCACCCTCTCTAAAATAATTGAACTGTCCAATCAACCGTCTTGGGTTTTTGATCGCACTGTAATTATAACGTATTTTTACGTTGTGAAGTTTACGCTGTTAGCCGCCAGGCTAGGTGGAGCTGCACGTTATGAAAGTCGTAATTTTTGCCTACGCTGTAGAAGGAAAAATGATTTCTGGTGGTGATATTATACATTGGAAAAATACCCGAAAGTTAGTAAAATAGTACGTAGCCGCAGTTCAAATCTTTGCATTTTTTTGTGGGTAAATATTTATATTTTTTTATCTCTCGGTTAAAGAAAGCCAAATGGTGGTTTAGCTTGTTGAAAGTCTAAATTTGAGTTCGAATCCCCGTCCCACCAAACATGCTCGCCCTTTCAGCCGTGGGGGCGTTATAATGTGACGAATAGAAAAGCATGTGTTACATGGATTTTACAGCCAGGCTGGAGACCCAAAGTTCAGGCATAGCTTGTTACGTGTCACAGGGATTAAACCACCAGATCAGGAACCTCAAGTTCAGGTATATCGTATTATGAGTCGCTGGGGCTAAATGGAGAGATAAAAAATCCCTAGCTCGGGCATAACCGTCCCTACTTAGAACTGCTTACTAGAGTGGAAACACCCAGTCACCAGTACCTTTAAAATGTGAAGTGTGTTCACAACTCAAACCTTGATTCCATACGACCCACAAGACCCCAAGTTCAGGCATAGAATAATATGTGTCACAGAGATTTTACGGCCAGGCCAAAGAACCCAAATTCAGGCTCTAGCCTGGCTGTAAAATCCCTGTAACACGTAACAAGCTATGCCTGAACTTGGGGTCTCTAGCCTGACTGTAAAGTCCCTGTAATACATGCTCTTCTATGCCTGAATTTGGGTTCTCTGGCCTGGCTGTAAAATCTCTGTGACACATATTATTCTATGCCTGAGCTTGGGGTATCTGGCCTGGCCGTTTAGCCCCTGTGACACATAATACACTTTAGAGAACCTAGCTATATAAACATAAAGGAACACACTTTATACTAAATATAATACGCATGCGCACAAGCTGTCCTGCAAACATTTCCATAAAAACTGTACATACAAAGATATTAATGACATCATGTGGCCTTTTCATTTACTCTCATTTATGACCTAAAATCATGTTCCTTGTTTTACTGTTTTGTAGCACTTGGCAGCTACAATATAGAACCCGCAGTCGGGTTTGTAAAACAACGACAACTTTAAACCTTTAATAAACAGCTGTTGGTCAGAAACTGTAAATAACTGGCTGAAAACTACAAAACTTGGGTTCAAATGTGGTCCAACAACAGCTGGTACACCAACAACTGATACACAACATCTGGTACAACAACAGCTGGTATACCAAAAACTGATACACAACATCTGGTACAACAACAGCTGGTATACCAACAACTGATACACAACATCTACTACAACCACAGCTGGTACACCAACAACTGATACACAACATCTGGTACAACAACAGCTGGTATACCAAAAACTGATACACAACATCTGGTACAACAACAGCTGGTACAGCAACAGCTGGTACACAACATCTGGTACAACAACAGCTGGTATACCAACAATTGATACACAACATCTACTACAACAACAGCTGGTACACCAACAACTGATACACAACATCTGGTACAGCAACAGCTGGTACACCAACAACTGATACACAACATTTGGTACAACAACAGCTGGTACACCAACAACTGATACACAACATCTGATACAACAACAGCTGGTACACCAACAACTGATACAAAACATCTGGTACAACAACAGCTGGTACACCAACAACTGATACACAACATCTGGTCCAACAACAGCTAGTGCATCAACAACTGATACACAACATCTGGTCCAACAACATCTGATACACCAACAACTGG
>NW_013681177.1:0-1277 GCF_000517525.1 Limulus polyphemus | reverse complement strand
GTTGTAATAAAACTAACGACTCTCAATTTAACCTCCCTGTTGTAATAAAACTAACGACTCTCAATTTAACCTCCCTGTTGTAATAAAACTAACCACCCTCAATTTAACCTCCCTGTTGTAATAAAACTAACCACTCTCAATTTAACCTCCCTGTTGTAATAAAACTAACCACTCTCGATTGAGCTTCCTTGTTGTAATAAAACTAATCTGTCCAATTCACAATTTTTATCGCTCAGAAGAGAGAGAAGAGCTGAATAGAAAATACATCATTTTTCATTCTGTGGACGTAAGAAAGAAAACACCTTAAGACGCTAAGTGATTACTGGATCTGTGGACGTAACAAAGAAAACCGTTAAAACACTGGGTTCGTGGACGTAACCAAGATAACAATTAAGACGCTAAGTCATTACTGGGTCTGTGGACGTAACAAAAAACCTTAAGACGCTAAGTGATTACTGGGTCTGTGGACGTAACAAAAACCTTAAGACGCCAAGTGATTACTGGGTTTGTGGACGTAACAAAGAAAACCGTTAAGACACTTAGTCATTACTGGGCTCGTGGACGTAACAAATAAAACCGTTAAGACACTAAGTCATTAAGTCACTACTGGGTCTGTGGACGTAACAAAGAAAACCGTTAGGACACTAAGTCATTAAATCATTACTGAGTCTGTGGACGTAACAAAGAAAACCGTTACGACACTAAGTCATTAAATCATTACTGAGTTTGTGGACGTAACAAAGAAAACCGTTACGACACTAAGTCATTACTGGGTTCGGAGACGTAACAAAAAACTGTTAAGTCACTAAATCATTAAGTCACTACTGGGTCTGTGGACGTAACAAAAAACCGTTAAGATACTAAGTCATTAATTAATGAGTCTGTGAACGTAGGAAAGCCGTTAAAATATTTTCAAGTAGTACTTATAACAACCTTTACAATCAATATTTAATAATGAATAATTACTAGAAATTATTTCTTTGGTTGTTACTTTTACTGGTTTCATTTGTAATAATTACTACGAGTGTTGCTATAGATACACACCAAGTTTACTCTCGCTACGAGTAAACACGAAGCCCGATGTATAAGATTTAAATAACTTGTATATTGAACGCCTTCTATTATCTGAATACAGGTGGCGCGAGTTGTACCAACTACTTTAACATATGGCAGTATGTAAAGACAAGCGGTGTTAAGACGTGCTTGTACGTTTTCTAATTAACACAAAATTAGACGGTCATAAAATATTCAATATGATTAATGTCACGTACTTGCCT
>NW_013681176.1:0-4068 GCF_000517525.1 Limulus polyphemus | reverse complement strand
TGGTATAACCAGACATGTATTGTTTTAACACTGAATAATTGAAGTGGTGTTGATAAACTACTGCATTGTTACAATAGTGGAACACGTAGCTGGTATAATCAGACATGTATTGTTTTAACACTGAATAGTTGAACTGATGTTGATAAATTACTGCATTGTTACAATAGTGGAACACGTAGCTGGTATAACCAGACATGTATTGTTGTAACACTGAATAGTTGAAGTGGTGTTGATAAACTACTGCATTGTTACAATAGTAGAACACGTAGCTGGTATAATCAGACTGGTATATTGTTGTAACACTGAATAGTTGAACTGATGTTGATAAATTACTGCATTGTTACAATAGTGGAACACGTAGCTGGTATAATCAGACATGTATTGTTGTAACACTGAATAGCTGAACTGGTGTTGATAAAGAACGTTACATTAAAACCTAATGTAGTGTTCCATTCAGTGAAAGTCCATTTTTTAATAAACTAATGTATTGTTGGAAAAATGGTAAGTGTATTTACACTGTCCTGTTGTTATAAAAATAAATATTTGAATTGTTGTTGTTGTTAGATAAATTGTGTGGTTCATTACAGATTATCTTATGTTTGTTTTATTATATTTTCGGCCACATAGACAAAATGTTTCTGATAAAGATGTCTCAAACAATGTTTTGGTGATGAGTGCATATCAATAAAAATAATACATGTCTTAAAATAACCACCCTACAAAGGTAGTAAAGGGGGCATATTTCTGTATGGAGTACAGTTGGGAAGAATATAGACGCTTATCTTAAATTAACTGCCTTGTGTTGGCAGCAAAAAGTCTTTACAAAGAACAGGGCTAAAAGTAGGCTTACCAACTGTGGCGTCCTTAGCGGATTTATAGTTCAGTGACACGGATGAGAGTTGAGGAACAAAGTTTTATAATAAGAAATAAATAACATTCGGCAGTCTAGATTTGTACCGTTAACCGTACCGTATAATCGAGGTAGCCTTGTACGGTTATGAAGAACAGCTGGAATATGAAATAAAACCTCTTCAAAGGTTCTATATACAGAAGATCGAATTACAGCAGACCAACAGATAACTTGGTAAAGCCACGTGACGTAATGCTGTCGAGAATGCCAGCTACAGTTGGTTGAAGGGGACCAAATGAAATGATTCTCGGCCAATTTGGCCCAGTGTCAACCAACTAGAGCTTTGCATGCTGTAGATGTATCACCAACTTTCTGTTGTACCTTCCACGATTAATCTCCGTTCCGGTTAGCGAAAAAGTAGATCTGTTCAGGATATTACTACACCATCCTAAGATACCTCTGAGATGCTTTCTATTTGCACGATCCTTCAGGTATTTTCTTCAGTGTTTCAGAAAACATCTTGTCGTCGCTTTACTCGGCGCTTTCTTTTTTGTTGTTGTTGTTCATATGGTTCAGCGGTAAGTCTACGGACTCCCCACGCAAAAATCACGGGTTCGATACCTGCAGTGGAAAGAGTGCAGATGGCCCATTTTTTTATCGTACTTTCTTTTATTTTTACCCCCTACGGTAAGTCTACGGACTCCCAACGCAAAAAAACCCAGGTTCGATACCTGCAGATGGGCCCATCGTGTATCCTTGCACGAAATAAACTCAAGTAACACTTTTTTTTTTTTTTACATTACAAAGATAGAAGAAACACATAGAAGTTGTATAAGTCGATAACGTACGGAGGAAACGAATTTGTTCAGGTCAAGCTGTGTTTTTTAAATCATTCTCGGCAGACTTGGGCAGTAACAGAAACTGAAAAACGGTCTTCAGTTATGTGTATGGTAAAAAACACAATTAGAACACGTAAGATATTAATAATCATTTTATTGTCTTAGTACTGTCTTCATTCACAACGTGTATTTCAACATATCAAACTTGATAGGCTACATTACTTAACTATTTTGTTTC
The DNA here is from genome assembly GCF_000517525.1 of Limulus polyphemus. Taxonomy (NCBI): domain Eukaryota; kingdom Metazoa; phylum Arthropoda; class Merostomata; order Xiphosura; family Limulidae; genus Limulus; species Limulus polyphemus. The sequence continues at coordinate 2,141 of NW_013681176.1, read as the reverse complement.
TTGAAGCAAGAAATCTCGGGGCTTGTAACGCTAAAAATTCGGGTTTCAGTAACCGCGCTGGGCAGAACACAGATAGCCCATTGAATAGCTTTGTGTTTAACAACAAACACAAAAAAAATGAAAGTCAGTAAGTTAGATTCTGTTAAGACCTTTGTTACAATGCAAATAGACAATGATAAGTTACTATCTTAATTAAAACTTGATAACAACAAAAACGCGATGCTTTCATTGGTTATCAGTGGAGAAAAAGGGAGTGGCTGGAAATATTTACATGAATAAATTAACATATGATTTGAATTTGTTTATGTTTGATTGGGTTCTAAATTAATTGCTTCGTTACAGTAATGATTATGATTTATAATATTTAATATGCAATACTATGCAATGAATAAAACCGTAAGTGTTACGACACAGGTCACTGACACTTAACGATATTGTAAAATACCACGATTATATTGTAAAACACCACGGTGATCGGAAGTGTTGTGACACAGGTCACTGACACTTAACGATATTGTAAAATACCACGATTATATTGTAAAACACCACGGTGATCGGAAGTGTTGTGACACAGGTCACTGACACTTAACGATATTGTAAAATACCACGATTATATTGTAAAATACCACGGTGATCGGAAGTGTTAAGACACAGGTCACTGACACTTAACAATATTGTAAAACACCACGTTGATCGGAAGTGTTAAGACACAGGTCACCTTGAAGTAATGTTATTGAGACAGACACGCAGCCGTTTAATGACTATCTTATCCTACTTCGTGAATCAGGATACTGTAGAAAGTATTTGTATTGATCGTCTCCGTAGTCTATAATATTTTTGTTCCATGGAGTTTCAGTGAATTTACTCGAGACCACTTCCTTTTGAGCTAGTCTAATATAATATTTTTGTTCCACGGAATTACAGTGAATTTACTCAAGACCACTTCGTTTTCAGCAAGGCACGGAAATAAAACTAAACACTGTTTTTATCCTATAAAGATGATTACAGAAAATCAGTGTAAGGGAAAAACTCCAATAAAATATTCTTCTTTAAATCTGGTTCACACCATGTCACGCTCTGTCTTTTATGACGACAGTGCATCTTTACAATAGTTCTGCAGCGTAACTTTCACCTTAAGTTCTGTCTTGCTCATAGCACACCTCTCTTCTACGATGGATTAACAAAATCCATCGGGTGTATGAGGATCACAGATTTACATCTATTGTTTCAACAGTCCGATCGCTCAGAAATTCATAGGCGCTGCGTCCGGCGACTTGACCAATACGTCTTCGTAGTTTCAATTTCTACCTTCTTCAGTTATGCAATTATTGAGCTGATATGTCATGGAAGCAAACTTGTATGCACGTGATTTATATCGCTTTTCCACCCAGAGATCCTTTTTGACGATGGTAGGTGGTGTTGACACCTGGTTCGTTTTTACCACTGACTTATATGTTTGTGGGCTTTCACCTGTTACAATATGCCGCACTTTGCTTATCAAGGTTAGGCTACGACTTGTTTCAGGTCTCTTTCTTGATAGTTCTGGTGCCCAAAGTTGATATATTTTCCTTTGTTTTCCGATGTCATTAAGTAAAAGGGATATTCCCCGTCTTGGAAATTTTAGATACTCGATCTGAACATATTTTTATAGTCTGAGTGTATGAATATTTTGCGTCGGAAAGGGCTGTTACGCACTCTTCCCCAAAGTGATCAATTTTCGGGGGCTTCACATTACCTACGCAATGCCAAACAATGTACCAAACATAGTTCTGTGTCTTTATATCGACTGTGGTTGTTATGTGACTCGTTGGTTAGCATATTCAAAATCGTCTTAATATAACGTACTAGCGAATGATGTATAAACAAACCGATAACTTGTGGGTTAAATGAAAACCAAAAACCAACAACACAAATCATGTCGTGTGTCTGAAACTCGAATTACTGTACATTTTGATGCTATATTAGGTTACTTTATTTTCGTTGAATATGTAATTTATCATTACTATCTATTAAATACAACAGTATCATAATCTAATGTAATGTCATTGTTGTGTATAACTGGAGTTTAGTTATAATGTAATGTTGTGTATAACAGGAGTTTTTAATATAATGTAGTGTAACGTTATGTATCACTGGAGTTT
>NW_013681175.1:1546-4772 GCF_000517525.1 Limulus polyphemus | reverse complement strand
GCACCAATGGAAAGGGTGGCCGTTGACATTGCTGGTCCTTTGCCCCAAACTCGTGCTGGAAACAGGTACATTTGTGTGGGGATGGATTATTTCAAACAAGTGGCCTGAGGCATATGCAATACCAAATCAGGAAGCTACAACTGTAGCTTCGGCTATTGGTGATTTATTCTTCAGGTTTGGTATGCCATATGAACTGCATTCAGATCAAGGCCGTAACTTCGAATCAGCTGTGTTCGAAGAATGCTGCAAGTTGTTTGGCATCCGAAAGACCAGGACAACGCCACTTCACCCACAGTCCGATTGGATGGTAGAAAAGTACAACTGGACACTGGGACAGGAATTGGCAAAGTTTTGTAATAGCCGACAAGATGACTGGGATGTCTTACTCCCTCCACTGTTGATGGCCTATAGAACAGCAGAGCATGAAACCACTGGATACACTCCAGCAAAGTTGATGTTTGGCAGAGAACTTCAGTTGCCAGTGGATCTGTTAACAGGACGCCCACCTTATGAAGAGTTGCCTGAGAATGTGTCAGAGTTTGTGAAAGTGGTATTGGAAAGGATGAATGATATTCACCATCAAATGCGTTCAAACTTGAAAACGTCTGCTGATTCGATGAAGTTAACTTATGATAAGAGATCTACTGAAGTCAGTTTTGTATCAGGAGACAAGGTGTGATTGTATAATCCCAGGAAAACAAAAGGGAAGATCCTAAGTTGTCTTCTCCATGGGAAGGCCCATATGACATAGTGGATCGTCTCTCAGACATGACTTTCCGAATAAAATGTGGTCAATGAGGTAAGCCAAAGATGGTGCATGCCAACAGGCTTTGGAGTTATCATGGTCCAGGACAATTCAGTTGGAACGAAGTGAACAACGGAACAAATGACGCTGCTGAAGACGTGTCATCTGAAAAAACCACCGTCGAAGAAGAAACTCTACTCGGTTTTTAGAAGGGAAACAGAAGGAAGCCCTTGATGAAGTTACTACCACTGATGTGACTGTGACCGATAATATTGCAAAGTTGTATTGAGAAAGAATAAACTAGTTTTATTTAAGAAAGGACTTGTATCGCTGAAGTTTTCTGAAAGAATTTCTACGGGAAATTAACAAACGAACACAGACGTAACAATATTATGAAACAGCCATTAGAGCACAAGTTAGTGAATTTACATCCGTAAATTGAGATGAAAAATAAAAGTACATGTTGTAGAAGATGTGTAGGAGGCAAATTAAAAATGGGGGAGGGGGCAAGATTTATTTGACCAAGCCATTATAGCCAGGGTCCAAAGCTCGCGTTAGGGCCCTGGGAACTCTTGGGTTGTGGATTATATTGCTGCAGATCTGCTTGTTTGTTAATTTCTGGTAGAAATTATTGCCGAAGAACTTCAGCGATACAAGTCCTTTCTTAATTAAAACTAGTTTATTCTTTCTCGATACAACTTTATAATAAATAGAATTTTCACAGTCAATAGTTTGCAATCTCGATAACAAAACACACACTTTATATTATCGTCACTACTGTTCGCCTGACTCAATTATGCATCTCCATATCTATCTATCTATTCAATGCCGCTGGTTTTTCTCGCCAGCCTTATATATTTAAAAAAGAGGGCACCTCGATCAGACAAGAGTTGCAGGGCAAATTCATGATCCTTCGAGAAACTCCAGCGCGCATGCTCTCAGCGTCACGTGACTTCCGCTGCCGTAACAATATCTTATACATTCTTCTGCTTTTTTAGAGTAATTTTATTAATTTTGATGCATTTTTACTGGGAAAGATTGAAAAGTGGGAGAGGGGTTGCCCCAGCATTCGTATGCGACTGTGTAGTATTTATGTGTTCTTTAATTTGACATTATAAAGATTAATTATTTGTGAAATTACAGATTCAAGTATACGGTTAATTAACAAATGTTGCTAAACCTGGTTAAACTATCTGAAACACTGAATAGTCGTCCCTTCTTTATAGCTACTGATCAGAAGGAGGGCAACCAGTAAACAGCCTATGTTCTCTACGTGCTCACTCTTAACCATATAAAAAAGATTAACTATTTCAGTTATAATTCACTCACAAACAGAAGCAATATATAGAATTACACCGGCAACTTCTAACCATTATGATGGTAATTTTTAGAATTAAAACTGCAACCTCTGACCATTATGATGGTAATTAGTAGAATTACACCTGCAACCTCTAGCCATGCATGATGGTAATTTTTAGAATTAAAACTGCAACCTCTGACCATTATGATGGTAATTAGTAGAATTAAACCTGCAACCTCTAGCCATGCATGATGGTAATTAGTAGAATTACACCTGCATCATAGCCATTATGATGGTAATTAGTAAAATTACACCAGCAAGTTCTAGCCATTATGATGGTAATTAGTAGAATTACACCTGCATCATAACCATTATGATGGTAATTAGTAGAATTATACCTGTAACCTCTAGCCATTATGATGGTTACTAATTACCATCATAATGGCTAGAAGTTGCAGGTATAATTCTACTAATTTAATTCTACTAATTACCATCACAATGGCTAGAAGTTGCAGGTGTAATTACACCTACAACCTCTAACCATTGTGATGGTAATTAGTAGAATTACACTAGAATTATACCTGCAACCGCTGACTATTATGATGGTAATTAGTATAATTACACCTGCAACCTCTGACCATTATGATGGTAATTAGTAGAATTACACCTGCAACCTCTGACCATTATGATGGTGAATAGTAGAATTACACCTGCAACTTCTAGCCATTGTGATGGTAATTAGTAGAATTACACCTGCATCATAGCCATTATGATGGTAATTTGTAGAATTACACCTGCAACCTCTGACCATTATGATGGTAATTAGTAGAATTACACCTGCAACCTGTATCCATAATGATAGTAATTAATCCTCATTGATTTTTTGGCTCATTTTTCAGGAATTTACCTCTTTGGTTCATTGTTCCACCATTCATTTAATGTAAACATAATTATCTTGTACATTTCCATGACAAAAATTATTTGAGGAGTTACCTGAAACTTGCTTGGTCTTTACATTTCAGAGGAGAGGAGACAATATTGTTAGTGCATGATCTTTTATGATTATAATCATATACAAATACGATATATTGTTTAATACATCTCAAATTATTTGTGAGTGCTTTGGAGCTTAATAAAATCAATATACGCAAAGTATTGCTACGCCTCCGTTCATTATTTAA
>NW_013681175.1:0-843 GCF_000517525.1 Limulus polyphemus | reverse complement strand
TACACCTGCAACCTCTGACCATTATGATGCTAATTAGTAGAATTACACCTGCAACCTCTAACCATTATGATGGTAATTAGTAGAATTACACCTGCAACCTCTAACCATTGTGATGGTAATTAGTAGAATTACACCAGCATTATAGCCATTATGATGATAATTAGTAGAATTATACCTGTAACCTCTAGCCATTATGATGGTAATTAGTAGAATTACACCTGCATCATAGCCATTATGATGATAATTAGTATAATTACACCTGCATCATAGCCATTATGATGGTAATTAGTAGAATTACACCTGCATCATAGCCATTATGATGGTAATTAGTAGAATTATACCTGTAACCTCTAGCCATTATAATGGTAATTAGTATAATTATTTCCGCAACCTATAACCATTGTGATGATAATTAGTATAATTAAACCTGCAACTTCTTGCCATTATGATGGTAATTAGTAGAATTACACCTGCAACCTCTGACCATTATGATGCTAATTAGTAGAATTACACCTGCAACCTTTGACCATTATGATGGTAATTAGTAGAATTATACCTGTAACCTCTAGCCATTATGATGGTAATTAGTATAATTACACTTGCAACCTTTAACCATTATGATGGTTATTAATAGAATTACACCTGCATCATAGCCATTATGATGATAATTAGTAGAATTATACCTGTAACCACTAGCCATTATGATGGTAATTAGTATAATTACACTTGCAACCTTTAACCATTATGATGGTTATTAGTAGAATTACACCTGCATCATAGCCATTATGATGGTAATTAGTATAATTACTCCCGCAACCTATAACCATTGTGATAGTAATTAGT
>NW_013681174.1:2774-5106 GCF_000517525.1 Limulus polyphemus | reverse complement strand
CAATCAGTTTTAACTGGAACACAGGACGACTTCATCTGTACACTACTGTCAGTTTTAACTTAACACATGACGACTCCATCTGTACACACAGTCAGTTTTAACTGGAACACAGAACGACTCCATCTGTACACTGCAATCAGTTTTAACTGGAACACAGGACGACTTCATCTGTACACTACTGTCAGTTTTAACTTAACACATGACGACTCCATCTGTACACACAGTCAGTTTTAACTGGAATACAGAACGACTCCATCTGTACACTGCAATCAGTTTTAACTGGAACACAGGACGACTTTATCTGTACACTACTGTCAGTTTTAACTTAACACATGACGACTCCATCTGTACACACAGTCAGTTTTAACTGGAATACAGAACGACTCCATCTGTACACTGCAATCAGTTTTAACTGGAACCAGGATGACTTCATCTGTACACTACAGTCAGTTGTTAACTGTAACCCAGGACGATTCCATCTGTACACTACAGTCAGTTTTTAACTGGAACACAGAACGACTCCATCTGTACACTACAGTCAATTTTAACTGGAACATAGGACGACTTCATGTGTACACTACAATCAGTTTTTACTGTAACCCAGGACGACTTCATCTGTATACCAGAATCAGTTTTAACTGGAACATAGGACGACTTCATGTGTACACTACAGTCAGTTTTAACTGGAACCCAGGACGACTCCATCTGTACACATATTTTCCCAAACTAATAGCGTACAGTTGCCTCAAATAGTGTGAATTCCAAGTACTGGTGAATTTCACTCCCCATGATGCAGTTCGCCGATGTATTACACAGTTTGATCTAAAACTGTTTGAAGTGTCTATACTGATTTCATAACTACCTTTTCAGCATCGTGTATTACTTGTAGAACATGACATTATTGATCAAAACAGAGAATAGGAATACCGAGTTCGTTGGTACTTGAGCCAATAGGTCCTAAAGTTTCATGTTATTGGACCCGGCTTATTCTATCGATAAAAGAGACTAAGGGGTGACGTCCCTGAAAGTTACAAACTCTCTGCATTTATCGTATCTGAAGAGAGAACCTGCTGTAATCTTGATGGGTCATTATATGATCCTTTAAGTACACCATGGTGTGATGAACTTGGCCAGTCAACCTTGTGCGACTGACTAATTAATTGGAACTTTCATTTCGTCTGGAATGATTCTTTCCCTACTCTGGTTGTCAATTTTTTATGTGATATAAATACCTCATAGACCCCCTACCAGCTCCTCATCCTCGAAAAATTAATCTTTAAAACCTATCACTGTATATATAGCCATTTGACTGATTCTGGTAAACGTTAGAGCTGTTTAGTTCACGTGCAAAAACATGCTATAGAGGAATGATCGAGGCTCGTGCTGAATCTGTTACAATAACGTAGATATATCTTAAGATGGGCACTTTTAACTTGACAAGAAGTGCTTTAGAAAGTGCTCAAATGCAGACAAATGTTTATGCTTTAATGCTTAAAAACCTTACTTGATATTAAATGAAGATAAGAGACGTTTAAGATGAAGAAAGATTGCGGGATGATCAAAGGAAGAGCACGAACTGTTCACTTGCCCTGCAAAAAAAGAAATTAAATTTTCAGCTAACGTTTCCAGTTATAAATAAGCGCATGCACACACACACACACAGTTCGAAGCTGTGAAATATTTTTTCATTTTATTTGATGTGTAATGAGCTTGAAAGATCTGCTCGCAGTCCCGAGAGGGCTGAAAGCAATGAAAAGATCTCAGAAGTGTCACGATGAGTCAGTGCTGAGTGACCTTCCTGTAAATCCACGAACGTCATACATGGAAACAGATAGGCCTGATATGACGAAGAACAGCTGCACGGCATGACGGAACATAGAAGAAGCAGCAGTAGTGCCGATGTAGTCCTGATCTAAGAAGTATCTTCGTAAAGTATCGTAACTCGAACACTACATGTGTATGAAATACTACATGTTTGACGTCATTAATGACGATTAAACTATTTGTTTTCGCCTCTCATCATGACACCGCAAGTGTACACCGTTAAAAGACTCGTGAGAGTAGCATCAAATTAGAAACAACGATGTTAACACTGATTCTACGACAAACTTCCCCAATCACAAAATTTTGATCCACTGTAATCAGAATATTGTTTGTCAGGTAAAATTTCAATATTTTCATCTTTATTTATAAATTCGGCATTTTCGGTAACGCACGTTACTTTACTTAAGTGGATCTTGAAAGATTTGATTCAATAAGATGCTAGAAAGGATGGATGTTGTTCAAACATATTGTTACGTCTCCGTTTGTTAATTAACTTTCCGTAACTTCG
>NW_013681174.1:0-1738 GCF_000517525.1 Limulus polyphemus | reverse complement strand
AGTTTCTGTCTGTCCTTTATGCCCATGAGCGCAATAGACACCCACACTGGTCCGCACAATCTTGTAGAATGTCCTGTCACACCATAAAGCTTCTGTATGGCTTCTGGTACTCCTTCATGATCTAACACCTTGATGCTCACAAGGGTTTGCACAGACGCAGAGTCTATGACAAAGTTGCACCTTTGGCCATCCAGCTTTCCTGTCACATAGACACTGTGTGTGCTTGGCATTTTACACCTAGCTGTTGGGACTTTCACGATGGGGGTTGTTGGGCGTCGCTCAACACCAACCACAACTGGTCTCCTTGAGGCCGACTTGTTGGTAATATTCTTCCTATACTGGCTCCTCAAATGTCCATGCTTTCCACAGTTCCAACAACCTTTCTGGATACCAGCCTTTCCTGCTGTGGCACCTCCCCTGTGTTGAAGTAGCCAACATTGAGCTCTCTTGTGCCCAGGTTTATTACAGTGTCAGCAAAGTCCCTCAAACTTCTCTGAAAGCTGACCTTTTCTGGCTGTGAATCCAGATGACTGTACCAACCTCGGTACCTCTGTGCTGGACTTAACGAAGGATTCATATTCGAGAGCTCTGGCCATTGCAACAATATGGTAAAACAACAAGATGCTGGAACGGATGGATACAGTTGTTGTTCAAACATATGTTAACAACTTAAGTAATTGGAATGGATGGATACATCGTTGTTGTTCAAACATATGTTAACAACTTAAGTAATTGGAATGGATAGATACATTGTTGTTGTTCAAACATATGTTAACAACTTAAGTAATTGGAAAGGATTAATACAGTTGTCATTCTTTAAACATATGGTAAAACTAGACGTTGCTGAAAAGGATTAATACAGTTGCTGTTCAAACATATGTTAACAACTTAAGTAATTGGAATGGATGGATACATCGTTGTTGTTGAAACATATGTTAACAACTTAAGTAATTGGAAAGGATTAATACAGTTGTCATTCTTTAAACATATGGTAAAACTAGACGTTGCTGAAAAGGATTAATACAGTTGTCATTCTTTAAACATATGGTAAAACTAGACGTTGCTGAAAAGGATTAATACAGTTGCTGTTGTTCAAAAATATTGTCAAACAAGAAGATGTTTGTTTTTTTGAATTTCGCGCAAAGCTACACGAGGGCTATCTGCTCTAGCCGTCCCTAATTTAGCAGTGTAAGACTAGAAGGAAAGCAGCTAGTCATCACCACCCACCGCCAACTAGAATAGTGGGATTGACCGTCACATTATAACGCACTTACGGCTGAAAGGGCGAGCATGTCTGGTGTAACGGAGATTCGAACCCGCGACCTTCAGATTGGGAGTCGAGCGCCATAACCACTTGCCCATGCCGGGCCAAGAATTGTTGGATGGATAGAGTTGATGTTATTGTTCAAACATAAGACAAAACTAGAAGTTGTTGGAACAGCTGGTTACAGTTGTTATTGTTCAAACATAAGACAAAACTAGAAGTTGTTGGAATAGCTGGTTATAGTTGTTATTGTTCAAACATAAGACAAAACTAGAGTTGTTGGAACAGCTGGTTATAGCTGTTATTGTTCAAACATAAGACAAAACTAGAAGTTGTTGGAACAGCTGGTTACAGTTGTTATTGTTCAAACATAAGACAAAACTAGAAGTTGTTGGAACAGCTGGTTACAGTTGTTATTGTTCAAACATATGATAAAATCAGAGGTTGTTGGAACAGCTGGTTATAGCTGTTATT
>NW_013681173.1:0-4070 GCF_000517525.1 Limulus polyphemus | reverse complement strand
GACTCATGATGTACACCATCTCTACAGAGCTATTTTAACATATGCTGGTATATGCCAGACTCATGATGTACACCATCTCTACAGAGCTATTTTAACATATGCTGGTATATGCCAGACTCATGATGTACACCATCTCTATAGAGCTATTTTAATATATGCTGGTACAGGGACTTTTGCTGATATTGTTAAGTTCAGCAATTATGAGACCAAATCCAAAAAATGGCCCATGAAAAATATAAGAAAATAAACACATTTGGTGGTATCATGTGTGGAGTAGTAATTAAATTATTGAACAATGTTTTGTGGGTACTGCAGCTTGCAGAAAACATGCACACTTATTATTCAGAATTTAAGTTTATTTGTTTCAGTATGGTTATTGTAGTTGTTTCATGATTTATTTAACAATTGGTAAAGTTTATTAAGTGTTTATACATACATATATTTTTTTGGATGACATAGAATTATACTTTCATAATTGTAATTTTAGTTAACATTTTTCGGTTTCAGTATTTTTTTTTCTAAAATTTGTCAAGTAGCTGTTTAGATATTCCTTTTTTTTGTTTGAATAACCTACACATAAATAAGTAATGTTTGAATAACCTACACATAAATTAGTAATGTTTGAATAACCTACACATAAATTAGTAATGTTTGAATAACCTACACATAAATTAGTAATGTTTGAATAACCTACACATAAATTAGTAATGTTTGAATAACCTACACACAAATTACTAATGTTTGAATAACCGACACACAAATTAGTAATGTTTGAATAACCTACACACAAATTAGTAATGTTTGAATAACCTACTCATAAATAAGAAATAGCATCTTCTCAACATTTTTGAGTGACCATTACCAAACTGGTTACCACTTCTAAACGTTTGTGCAATATTAGTTTGAGGAAATGCAACAACTTTATTTAATTGTTGCCCTGTGTGATGAAAGGCTTGAATTTGTATTTGTTCTAGTAAACCTTTTCTTAATTCAATTTAAGTATAACACAGAATCAGTATTCCAGTTTTCTTAACTCACTGTTTTTACATATTACATTGATCAAACTTAAAACATGAACATAAAACATTATTTAAATTTTTCACTAACTCCAAGAATACATACACAAGAGCAGAGAATCAAACTACTGCTTTATAAATAGCTAAGAAGTAACTGGTGACTTTTTTTTCAAGACCACATAAATAGATCATTGCCATTTGTAGTGTAGTTGGGGTTAATAGCCTCGTGCTCTGTAAATGTGCTTGATAATAGGGTTGTCTGGTACAAGGAATAAAAACCATGTGACTCCATCAGTGTCAGGCAGTGTTCTTATCACATCTAACCCTTTTAAGTTAATTTTTAATAGATAATACCCCATAACTGAAGAACCAAGATACAACTAAGGCCCTGTGAAGCTTCGAGATTCAATTCAGTTCATTAGCTAGGGCTCCAGTTTGGTATTTTTAAATCTACATTGCTTCTGGTAGACTTTAGAATTTAGCTTTTAATTCAGTCTATGTACTGGAACCTATTTCCTTGTGATGACATTTTTGTTGCATTCTTCTTCCAGATGTTTCACTACATTATATCTTTTGTTTTTAGAAAGATTTACTTTTATACTCGTTACTAATTGTGTATTGAAGCACTCCACATAAATAAAGAAACCATTTTATATTTGAGTTAAGATTTAATTCAGCCTACATACCTTATATTCTATATGTGCACAGCTAAATCGATTTGAGATTTCGTAGGGCCCTATACGTAAGTCAGTGTTACTTGTTAGAAGATTGTTGTTGGTTTTTATTTACTCAATTAGTTTTACACACTAATACCAACATCTGCATTTCTGGTTGATCATTGATGATTTTTGTTTCTATGGAAACATTTTCTTAACTCTGGCTGCTCATTAATCCCAACAGATGTACCTGCACATTGATCCATACATACCTGCACACTGATTCGTATGTACACACCTGCACACTGAGCCCTACATACAGGTGTGCAGGTATATACATACGTATGTATGTATATACCTGCACACTAATTTGTATGTACATACCTGCACACTAATTTGTATGTACATACCTGCACATTGATTCGTATGTATGCATATACCTGCACATTGATTTCTACATATGTACGTACCTACACACTGATCCCTACATACATACCTGCACACTGATTCGTATGTATGTATATACCTGCACACTAATTTGTATGTACATATCTACACACTTATCCATATGTACACACCTACACATTTATTTCTGTGTACATACATGTACATTGATCTATATAAACATACATACCTGCAGTGTGTATGTTTATGTATATGTATGGTTTGTACAAACAGACAAAGCTAAACAAATCACACATGATAGCTTGTTTTATTAGAGTACAAGAAGAAATCCTGGGTGGCCTTTTATCTAATTATAATAGAGTTATTTTTGGAACGTGTTGGCAGTTAGATGACAAAGTGGTTTTCTTTATTAATGATGGTGGTATCGGAGAAGGCCATAGACAAGAATGTTATGGCAAGGACCAATGGCTGATCAAGAAGATCTTTATTAATGATGGTGGTATCGGAGAAGGCCATAGACAAGAATGTTATGGCAAAGACCAATGGCTGATCAAGAAAGTCTTTATTAATGATGAATGTATCGGGGAAGCCATAGACAAGAATGTTATGGCAAGGACCAATGGCTGATCAAGAAAGTCTTTATTAATGATGGTGGTATCGGAGAAGGCCATAGACAAGAATGTTATGGCAAGGACCAATGGCTGATCAAGAAGGTCTTTATTAATGATGGTGGTATCCGAGAAGGCCATTCACTTGCATGCCAAAACTGAGCTTATTCCTAAGTTCATAAATGTTTTTAAGTTAATAACTAGTTTTGTACAAGTGTCTAGATTGACTGATTAGCTGAAGATTCTATTGTTTTGCTGAATTGCATTTTTTATATATTTAATATGAAACAGTTTGTCCTTTACTGAAGATATGTGTGTAATAAACTTCTAATCTTCTTGAAAAAAAAATGTTTAAAAAATAGATATCAGTTGTGTAAGAAGACAAGATCATGCTCATTTCATTCCTAAGGCATGGATTAACAAAATTGTCTCTTTATAGGTACATAATTATTGATAACAGTCTGTTTACCAGTGACATGTAAATCAGTTAACAACACTGTTAAATTCTACTGTTAATATTGTTGGTATGTCAGTTGAGTTTTGAAGGTGTTTATTGCTATTAATATTGTTGTTGTGTCAGTTGAGTTTTGAACTATTTATTACCATTAATATTGTTGTTATGTCAGTTGAGTTTTGAAGGTGTTTATTACTATTGTTGTTATGTCAGTTGAGTTTTGAAGGTGTTTATTACTATTGTTGTTATGTCAGTTGAGTTTTGAAGCTGTTTATTACTATTGTTGTTATGTCAGTTGAGTTTTGAAGCTGTTTATTACTATTAATATTATTGTTATGTCAGTTGAGTTTTGAAGGTGTTTATTACTATTAATATTGTTGTTATGTCAGTTGAGTTTTGAAGGTGTTTATTACTATTAATATTATTGTTATGTTCTTTCATATTTAGTGGGATAACTTGCTAGTAAATTATTTTGGCATAATTTGTAACAGTTTTAGAGAAATGCATTGTTATATTAAATAAACTGAAACAAAAGTGAAGAATAAGTAAACTGGTAATTTAAAAGTTTAACAAGTTGTTTAGGCAGAAAAACATTTGTTTTTATTTTCTAGGAAAAAGATCTGAAACAGTATATGGACGATTGTGGAAACATTCTTAGTATGAACAATGTTAAGGTAAGTAAAAGTTTTGTGCGGGATTCTTCCTCGGTGTTCTATATCTTGTACAATACACAGTGACTGTTTTACTTTAATTATAGCTCTTTAAATATCTGAACAGTCTGTAACAAAAGTTTTACTTTAATTATAGCTCTTTAAATATCTGAACAGTCTGTAACAAAAGTTTTACTTTAATTATAGCTCTTTAAATATCTGAACAGTCTGTAACAAAAGTTTTACTGTAATTATAGCTCTTTAAATAATGGAGCAGTTGT
>NW_013681172.1:4223-5703 GCF_000517525.1 Limulus polyphemus | reverse complement strand
AAGCATCTGCAGAGAAAAAATATGTACCACAAGAAGTGGTATCGAAGTGGCGAACACCACACTACATCCAGAACAAGTTTGTTCTTCACCCCAAACTACAGAAAATTGAAAAAGAGTGGAATATAATACAAATATGATGATCCAGCCCCAACCAAACAGCCAAGGTTCCACAACTTGGCTTGGATTTAGGGGGTCATGGTATCCATATCCCATGTTGGTGGCCAGGGCAGTTGGACCAGATATATATATATATATATCTTTGTGATAGGATTCCTACCAGTAACCACAGAATGGTGCACTTCGAACCACCATATTTATGAATGAAAGAAAGCAGCACCAAAGTGGACAATCCTTCTGATCAACCTGAAGAGTCCAAAAAGCAACATTCCAGGTCTGGATTGATGGGATCATATGCCATACTCCACCAAAGTCCAGAACTGATCCAGTCTTTACTTCCCCACCACATGGGCAAGGAGAACTCCACTTACCCAAAGAATTATGGAGAGGATGTGGAACACTGTCCCACTAAGGACCAAAAATGGGACCTTGTTCAAATTTACAAGGAGATAGTGGACCCCCTACATGAAAAACATAAGACCTGACAGTGTTCATAAGAGGGTACAGGCACACACACACACCCACCATTAAATCTGGATTAATTTTACGAGTAGGCTACCACGAAGGTTGGTCCTGCTCCTACTGACATCTCGGAAAAAACTTCCAGAGACCCAGGAAGGAAGGTCCCCAACTTCACTGAGAGTGGAGAAAACTCAACACTCCGAAGGAAAATCTTCTGTCCATCACCTCAGCAACTGGGAACTGGTTGTGTTAAGGACTCCTGAGCTCCACTAGTAGTAGTAGTAGTAGTAGTAGTAGTAGTAGGGGGATAAGCATTGGGGAGTCCTGAGGAACAAGTCTCCAGCAACAGTGCAACAGGTGAACCACATTCCCTAATTTTTAAAAGCAAACTGATCTTGACTGATTCATCTCTAAGATAAGCAGAGACTGGTTAAATACCCTTTAGCTTTACTGATGGACTATTTAGAAATATTGTAATATGATATCACTATCCAGAATTGCGTCCAGATGATCTTATGGAACACCTCATCTCGACAGAGCCCATTGCAACCAGAACTGATATAAAGGTTGTTAGTGCAGAACTTAAACACAAGCATACCTGACCAGGCAACACTCACCACTGAGTGGGATCCAAAAGAAATAAATAGGGACCATAGAAGAGAAAAGAACAATAACTGCTTGAAACTGTTACACGGGAATTCATATCTAATTTTTTTTTTGCTTGTAGGAAAAAAACAAAAACGTGTTCAACGAAATATATCTCTGCATAACAAAATAAAAATTCTCGATTATTAGAAAGACCAAAATGAAGAAAATGTAAATCACAAAATGTTAGTCTGAATGCTCGCACTTTGTCGAGAAAAAGTGATTTTTATTGTCTGCATATAGTTCTTATATGCAG
>NW_013681172.1:1795-3223 GCF_000517525.1 Limulus polyphemus | reverse complement strand
ATCAGGGCATTAACAACCTGATGGTAAGATGCAAAAGTATCATCGTTAATAATGGAGACTATTTCATTCAATAAATATTTTGTTTTGATATTCAAGTTGTTTGGGTTTTTTTCATCTAAAAAAAACAACATTAATTTCTTGATGACCTAATATATATTATTAAAGTACACAGTTTCCTGAGCAGATTTGGCAAAACCAAAGAGAACATCAGCATATTAGCCACATTCCACAACCAGTCTTCCTGTACAATAAATCTATCAGTGGGTCTTAACATACACGTGTGAAAAATGTTTATGTACACAAAGCATTCATTTGCCTGAAGTAAAAGAAAAAAATCTTGTAATTTGTGCAAATTACACAAAACGAATCTGACCACATTGAATTCATTTGATTCTTCTTGAAACTGTGCCAGATCCTACTTAATGATTCTGACAATGTTGCAGATCTAAATACTCTTCAGTAAAACAAAATATATCAGTCTAGCATTAAAAAACCTCTACCTAGGATAAATAACTGAATAAATTCATAGACTGACCAAAAAAGCCTGCATTAATAGAAATCCCCCAGTAGGACAGTGGTAAGTCTATGGATTTATAATGCTAAAATCAGGGATTTGATTCCCTTCAGTGGACACAGCAGTGGCTTTGCTATGAAAAAAAATACACACACACATTAATAGAAATGGTAAACCTGTCTATATAATTCTCACCCAATCCCTTTTCTGTAAGAAATATTCAAACCCATCTTTATAATGAGTGTGGAATCATCTATTTTCTTACACATTCTCTATTTCTAGGTAGTCAATCACCATTATAGCTGGGTGGTTACTTACGAGCAGCAATTACACCAGTGTCACATGAGCTAATCAACTAATTGAAATTACATCAGTGTCACATGAGCTAATCAACTAATTGAAATTACATCAGTGTCACATGAGCTAATCAACTAATCGAAATTACAACTTAAAAATTTATGTCACAAAAATAATCAACTAATTAAAATGAATATTTTCAATTTTTCCGAAGATTAATCTAAACTATGATTAAATCAATGCAAATGAAAAGAATCAATTAATCAAAATTAAGATTAAACAGAATGTCACCAAAACTATCAACAAAGAAATTAGGATTTACCCATTTCTACTATTTTTGATTATTCCAGCTATTCAAGTAATTGAAATATTTCTATTATGCTTGTTTGTTATTAAACACAAAACTACATAATGCCATATTAACTCTTTCAGTGTTGGTTCAGTCCCTGGGACCGACCTCGTAATCACTTTGTGCTTGTTATAGTTTTCATGTTATAACTTTTAAATTAGTAGCGAATGTTAAGGAAATTTTGCAGATTATCAGTAAACATTAGAATGCTTTCATATGCAAAATATCTATTTTTTTTTTTATTAAGTCTTAAGGTTTGTAAAGCAAT
>NW_013681172.1:0-1162 GCF_000517525.1 Limulus polyphemus | reverse complement strand
CTTAAGAAAAAAAACCTTATATTTTATTTGTTATTTTCAGTAATTAATTTCTGTACAGGTTCGGTAGATTTGACCAATCTCATAACCACCATAAAAATTTAAATTATGCCTCTTGCATTCTAGAATGAACACAAATTATAACATGAAAACATAAATGTTTGGACTAAATAGCTTAAATCTCATAACATTATATATTTATATATATTTATTATTTTTATTATATTGAACTTTCAGCCATGCCTGGCTAACAATACAGAAGTTACAATGACGTGGCTCATGTGCACTCATGTTACCGTATCAAATAACATAAAACTGACCTTTGATCTGTACAAAGTAACTTGTCTTGGCTGTGTTTTAGTCGACTAGTATTTTGTAAAATTCAGTCACATTTCAATTATTATACATTATATATGTATATACATTATTCCTGTTTTGAAATAAGTTCTTAAAGTTATTTTTCTTAAAACATAAAACAGTAAATAAAGAAGTTAAATAAACAATTATCACTTCTAGTTATGACCTTTGTACTCAGTTGCTGCTTGATGTAGGTTGCTAAGCCTTTAAAAAATTGTGCACATGGAAGATATGAAACAAAATAATTTTTTTAGGTTTTATATATACATTTGAATAACTATAAAATCATAAATTACTAATGAATACCATAGAATTCCAATATAATTTATCAACCATAGTAACAAAGATGTATTTTAGTCCAAAAAAAATATGAAATTTTCGAGCAGACTAAAGACACACCCTACCTCCTTGAAATATTGGTTCAAAAGAAAGAAATGGTGAGAAGCTGATTAAAATGGCTTTGTATATAAGGGAGCATTTCCAAAAATGGAAACTGGTGGGCAGGGTGCCACTATGTTTGATTTATTACATGTACAATATCTTAGCAAATAGAAAAAATAAGACATTCTTATTTGATATTTTAACTTGTCAATATCTGTAATTTGTGTTTCTAATTCATTCGAAACTATAGACTTAGTACTTTGACTTCATAAACATTTAATTTGAACCAGTGCTGCATTCAACATACCACATGACACACAAAAATCGATGTTTATCTGTGTTTTTAATATTTATCTTTAAATTAACAAATTGGCAATTTTTTATAGTTTTAAAATTTTAATTATAATCTACAGTTTGGTACCAAACC
>NW_013681171.1:3610-4673 GCF_000517525.1 Limulus polyphemus | reverse complement strand
CTAACTCAGTTGGCTGAAGCACCATGCAACTAGATGGTTGATGCAACATCCGAGAAAAGCCGTGTATTTGGTGAAACGAAAAAGAAAAGAGAAAGAGAACTTATCTTGATTGAAGCTTGAGCTCGAGGTTTCGACAACGGCAGTGGCTGGACCTGGAAGAGCAAGAGCACGTGGCATGCACGCTGGTTTACACAAGTGGTGGTGACGTCAAACGTTGAAGGCTGTTGATAACAGTGGTGTGAGAAGAGAGATGCATAGTACAGTACGTCCATTTATGATAAATAAACTGATATGATGTTTAAAACAAACCTTTGAGTTGCAGTCTAAAATTTTTGATGATGATTTAAATAGAAGAAAATATTTAACTTGGGTTGAATTGCAATAACATAAATTAAACTTCGTGAGTTATATATTAAATTTAGTCCCCTGGTAAGACAGCAGTAAGTTTTCGAATTTACAACGCTAAAATCGGGGTTCGATTCCCCTCGGTTGACACAGCAAGTAGCCCAATGGGGATCTGCTATAACAAAACACACAAGATCAACTTTAAATGTATTAAAGATTCAGAATACTAAGACGTTCGGTCTTTATCAGAACCTAGGATCTTAAGATTCGATAGTCGAAAATTGTGATGTGGGGGAACCGGAGTACTGGGAAAAAACACTTTCACTGAACAGGTGCCTAAATATACCTGACCTAAGCCAAGACTAGCATCTACAATACAAAAAGCCTTTCCTAATTTAGTTGCGCTTGTGCTATCGCCAATCACTTGACTATAGTTCTGAATGGCCTTGACACAGTAAAAAATATGCATCAATTGATCTTGATATGTTCTGGCATTTGAACTGCTGTCTCGTACATCATTAAACAAGATGGCACTCATTCACATTCACCTTGTTTTAGAATGTTAGAAGTGTTGTTCTAGGCCCAATCATTTGAAACACACTTAGTGACGCACCATGTACAGATGCTTTGAATCATGTCACATATTGATTATCTAATCCTGAAAAGATTTTGCTCATAGTATGTTCCCACAATTCCCAAGTGTGCCAGTGGTTATATG
>NW_013681171.1:0-3010 GCF_000517525.1 Limulus polyphemus | reverse complement strand
GTTCTGAATACACTTTTCTTGCCAGCTGAAACGTAGTTTGCAGTCCATAATATCCTTCAGGCAGTATCTCTGTTACCACTTTCCAAATCCCTCTTTTCTCAACTCCAGACGCCTATTATCATCCCACAATAGACACAGCATGTCCTTACACGGGGTGTTTGTTCGAACCCTTGGGAGACAGTCTGGACTACCTGAATGTGTAGCTTCCATACTTTCCCATTCCATAGATTTTTATTCCCTCATGGTATATCAGAGAAAATTATAACTGGCTGGTAAAACCCCACCCTACGAAATCCTTTTGGTTAATTTTCATAAGGACTTCTTTTAGAAAGGAGTTGGACTAGCCAGATAATATACAAGCTGGTTCTCAAACCTCCATCATACCATCTCCTGCAGATTGATTCATGGAAGATCTGGTATGTAACGGAGGTGGATCAGTCTAGATATATTGTGTTGGCTGGTGTGCTTCTACCCTACCATGGGAAAGAAGTTGAACTAACCAACATGTCTACAATCAAGGATTTGCCACTCTTTTTTTCAATCCAATTTAGTGACACATGCTTTTGACAACTTATCCGAAAACATATCCGAAACAAGGAATGACAAGGAAAATAATACAGTGTTATTTGTGCAAAATTATAGAGAGGTAATGTACAGGTAGGTGATGTCACTCTGCTATTGGTGGAAATATTTTGCTGCATAATAACGCCATTATAAATAACTCAAATCACAAGAAATATCGTGCATTTAAGTGAGAGTAGCCTAAAGGATAGTGGCATGCAGATCTCCTAGATAGTTGCACAAGGAAGATAACTTGTCTGCGTGAAGAAGTGTGTTCTATTTTGGAAGGATTTGGACCAGCCAAAGAATACACTAGTCGGCTTGGGAACTGTCATCATATTATCTTCTGCAGGATGATTCCCAGGAATTCTGGTACAGAAAGGAGGTGGACCAGTCTAGATATGTTGTA
Source organism: Limulus polyphemus (assembly GCF_000517525.1). Lineage (NCBI taxonomy): Eukaryota > Metazoa > Arthropoda > Merostomata > Xiphosura > Limulidae > Limulus > Limulus polyphemus. Next base: position 2,040 of record NW_013681171.1, on the reverse strand, counting down.
TTGGTTGTGGTACCCCCACTCTACGATGGGAAAGAAGCTAGACCAGTCAACATATCTACAATCAACGATGGGGCCCTTTTTTTTCTACCCAATTTAGTGACACATGCTTTCAAGACGGGTGAAGAGTATACCTTGATCAGATGTGGTGGTGTCTCCTATGAGTGTGTTCTTCTAACAAGAGAAGTCAAACTCCATAGACATTCTTCATGCACTTTCCGAAGGGTGCTCATCTTGGTAAACTTTACACTGATTCCTCCACCAACTTAATGTGAGATTCTAGATATTATGTGAGTGCAGGAAAGATATCGTAATATTGTCCTACCCTGAAGATTCTTACCTCCAGGGACACTTCCCACCCTTCTACCTAACCTCGAAATAAAAAGAAAGCCAGCGCGACAGGAAAATTTTGTGATCCTGTTGGTGGAGGGTTGTCGCATGCTAAAGTAGGATAGATGGTAGTTTCTAGGCTAATGATGAGCAAAACAATTTTTCACTGAACGAGGAAAAGAGGTAAGTAACTAATGGAAATATATTTTCAATGTAGGAAAATATTAACTTTTCATACCCTCCCAACCCCCTTACCATTTCTTTGTGACTCCCTCTTAGGTCAGGACCCCAAGTTTGAGAAACGTTGTCATTACTAATGTAAGGCAAAATTGAAAATGGGTATTACCAAAATTGTCTTCACAATTTATTTATGTAATCATCTGTGTAGATAAACTGTATATATCAATCCTTTTATATGTAAGTATCGATATAAAATTATTTGGCTATCTTTATGTAAAATATTTAATATCCTAACATTTATGTATGTTTTTCGTGTAATGACTGTGTAATCACAACAATACGTTATATCAAAACCCAGCAAAGCACCAATTATGAAAATAATATTGCTAAAATATTCTATTAAGGAGAGATTTAAAGATTTTATTCATTTCTTGAAATTATTCATTAGTATAAATAGTTGAAAACAACAACTAGAGATTGAATGCTTTAAACAGTTAGGTGAAGTTTTGTATGAAATATGTTCATTACAGTGATTCTTGTCCAATATAAACACAAAATCAGGAATTTGTTTAAATTTGTCACAAATCCAACTATGTACTAGATATATAAAGTACTAAATAAAGTGTATTCGATAATCTCTTTGTATATCTGTTTTTATTAGATAGGCTTGATTTCTGTTTGATGTTATTTTGTTAACATGATCAAACCATACAAATGCTATTGTTTGGATCAAATATATGTTTTTACAAAATTATAAACATTTAAATTATTTTTTGTATTTCATCTGATATTTAAGTGTGATAAAATAAAATGACTGCTCTTGGTGCAAGCCAACACTAATTGTTACTGTTACCAAAGTTTGTGTTTGTTTGGTCATAATTAGTTTTTCTTATGAACTATTTTTCATGATATTGATACGAAATGTTTAGACTTATATGTATTATTTGCAAAGCTGATTTTTAATATTTTCTATAGTTCTATTGAAAACCTGAAAAATATTTCTTCACATTCAAGTCAGTAAGTCCATGTACAATAGGACAGGATTTTAATTTATTGTGCATAAAAGAAGTTAACGTTATATCTTCATGATATAATATATAAGATTTTACCTGTTGTATCCAACGCTAAATTATGATTTCACAAAACCGAGTAAGAAAACATTTCTACTTTTACCAAAAGATTGCTAAGAGAGTCCTTTACCTAATTCTTCAGTTGTGGTGATTTAATATCATCACATTTTATCTTTTGTTAGTAGAATACGAAGGGTTCAGTGTGTTATATTAAAATAATTTTCAACATGTAAATAAAAAACCACATGATAATCACAGCTGATATAAAGTTAGGACGGTAGAGTATGAATCAAACTATATTTATATATCACATTGCATTTTTTATAGATATCTGTTCAATCATTGCATATCTGAATCACCTGAAAAGTTAAAATATGATTACAGTTTTCCAACAAACACTAGTAAACCATCATCCTCGCACATTAGATGGATTGTGCAAAGTATGCAGAGAGGAGTGTCTTGT
>NW_013681170.1:1714-4459 GCF_000517525.1 Limulus polyphemus | reverse complement strand
ACCTAGCCCTCTGACGGTGACAAGTGCTGCTGATTGGAGGTCCTCCATCTGTTCAGTAGTTTAAAACTAGGAATAGCTAAACCTGAAACCTAGCCCTCTGACGGTGACAAGTGCTGCTGATTGGAGGTCCTCCATCTGTTCAGTAGTTTAAAACTAGGAATAGCTAAACCTGAAACCTAGCCCTCTGACGGTGACAAGTGCTGCTGATTGGAGGTCCTCCATCTGTTCAGTAGTTTAAAAGTTGGGTTAGTTATACCTGAAACCCAGGGGTCTTTGATATTGGCAATTGCTGCTGACTGGAGGTTCTCCCTTTGTTCTGTAGTTTAAAACTAGGAATAGTTATATCTAAAACCAAGGGGTTTCTGACAGTGCCAGGTTCTGCTGACTGGAGGTCTTCCATTGGTTCAGTAGTTTAAAACTAGAAATAGTTATACCTGAAACCAAGGTGTATTTGATGGTGCCAAGTGTGGCGGACTGGAGGTCCTCCATTTGTTCAGTAGTTTAAAACAGGTTCCAAGGTTGTCATCGCCAGGAGTTGTAGTGGGGATAAGCTCCTACTATCTATAATATGCTCCCAAAAGACGTGCGTCTCAAATAGCCTCTGACAACTAGGTCCAACTTTTGGCCTGCACGTGTGGCATCACTGTGCCCGGCGGAACTGCTTCTACTGACCGGAGAAGGGGCGAAGGCGGATATCTTTCGCCTTAAAACCAGTTTGCTTCGGGCAGATGGAGTTCGTCAGCCTGGGAGAGCAGTCCATCTAGGGGAAGGAAAACCCTGTTTCTAAACATCCGCTGCCTTGCGGGATACCCAGTTGTGGGGAAGGCTTCGGGAGTTAATCCTGAGGAAAAATCCGGAGTGGAGCCCCGTAGTCGGTCAGGCGGCGTGCGACGTCACTTTCTGTCAACTTCAATAGCTGTGGCATGTGCAGCTACTACTTCCTGGTCCCCTGGATCTCGTTGTGGAGGGTATTGCCTGCCCAAGCATCTGAAGTCTGGTTACACTTAATTGCGTGGAAGAAATCTGTAACGGTTCAATGGGCAAATGAGCAATGACCAGCACTGCATTGTGGAGTGCGAAGAGCGCGGCGAGGCAGATAGGAAGTCGCGGTCATCCACTGCATCCTGATCTATCCCCAGTCGTCTTGACTTGTTCTTGCCACTGGATCTGGATGGGAAGGGACGAGAGAGTGAGGTCGACGACTCGCGCATCTGTTCCTCACTATAATCCAATTCCAGCGCACGTCACGACATCAAACCAAAGTCCTGCGGCGATAGGCAGTGCAGTAGGTGTGGACATCACTGGACGCTGTAGTCAAAAGCCTGCACGTAGGCTGTCCAGGACACAGGGTCGTTTTTCAACTGATGAGGCAGCAGGGGAGTCCGGCAGCATCCTGGATGACTGAGCAGCCCTTTTTAGGAACGCTCTGCTCACCTCAATTGAGGAGGGGGCTAGAAAAGGTGCCCTAAACAAAGCCTGTCTCAAATTCACTCTGGCTAGCAAACCGCGGCTGGTGGAGGTCTCACATAGCGCTCGAACAAATGAAAAATCGAAATTTAAGGTGCTTAAATTGGGCACCTGGAACATAAGAACTCTTGTGGATGGCTCGAGAACAGACAGACCGGAGCGTAGAACTGCACTTATTGCAAAAGAGCTGGCAAGGTACCACTTGGATATAGTTGCACTCAGTGAGACTCGCTTAGCTGACAAGGGTCAACTATCTGAAGTGGGCACGGGATATACGTTTTACTGGAGTGGTCGTAACACTGATGAACGGCGCGAAGCAGGAGTAGGCTTTGCTATCAGATCTGATCTGGCTCGTACTTTACCACACATGCCCGAAGGTATCAATGACTGTCTGATGACGCTGCGACTACCGTTAACAAACAATAAGAACATGACGCTCATAAGTGCCTATGCTCCAACGATGACTAATCAAGACGAAACAAAGGACATGTTTTACGAAGACCTCGAGTCTGTCATAACTTCCGTTCCAAGGTACGATAAGCTAGTCATTCTTGGTGACTTCAACGCACTTGTAGGCTCAGATCATATGATATGGGAGGGTGTGGTTGGGAAGCATGGTATTGGAACGTGCAACAGCAATGGCCTACTGCTACTCCAAACGTGCACCGTCCATGACTTGACCATCACGAATACTCTCTTTTGCTTGCCCACTCGCAACAGGACATCCTGGATGCACCCGCGTTCAAAACATTGGCACCTGATCGACTATGTCATTACTCGAAAGAATGAAGCGCGCGACGTGAGGGTAACAAAAGCCGTGTGTGGGGCAGAGTGCTGGACTGACCACCGTTTGATCATTTCCAGACTGGCTGTAAGAGTTGTGCCACGGAGAAGACCTCAAGGTCAAAAAATGTTAAGGAGATTGAATGTTGCCTGGCTGAAGATTCCTGAATTTGCTGAGGCGTTTCGGAAGGAACTGGAATATACCATCACGAATGCCGTTGCAGATGCTGTTGCTGATCCCGAAGAGCGGTGGATGAAGCTCCAAGAAGTTCTCCATGCTACTGCTTCACAGCACCTTGGACCACTCAAACGCAAGCAACAGGATTGGTTTGACGAGAGTGACAAAAAGATCCAGGATCTGCTAACCGAGAAGCATCAGGCGTTTATGGTTTACCAGAATTATCCTGCTTCGGAGTCCAAGAAAGCGGCTTTTGCAAATGCCAAGGGGAAGGTGCAAAAGGAACTGAGACAGATGCAAGATGCATGGTACGGTGT
>NW_013681170.1:0-1328 GCF_000517525.1 Limulus polyphemus | reverse complement strand
TTTCTGAACAGACCATCCATTATAAACGATGAGGCCATTGACCACCTACCTCAAATAGATATCAATGAGAATCTCGCGCGTCCTATAACGGAAGAGGAAGTGAAAGGAGATATCCACCGCACGTCAAGCGGGAAAGCTCCAGGATCGGACGGTATTCCGACGGAAGTGTTTAAATGCGGGGAACACGCTCTCATTCGCGAATTGACTGAACTATTCCAGAGTATATGGGACATGGAGCAAATCCCTCAGCGACTGAAGAATGCCAGCATCGTCCATATCTATAAAGGTAAAGGTAGTCGTCACGCATGCGACAATTACCGAGGCATCTCCTTGCTATGTATTACCGGGAAAATAATGGCACGCGTGTTGTTGAACCGTCTGCAGCAGCATCTTGAGAGAGGTCTTCTCCCTGAAAGTCAATGTGGCTTTCGTGCTGGACGTGGAACTGCCGATATGATATTTACTGCTCGGCAGATACAAGAGAAATGCCAGGAGCAACACCGCGACTTATACATGACTTTCCTGGACCTGACGAAAGCTTTCGACACGGTATGTAGAGAAGGACTTTGGCGCATAATGCACAAGTTCGGTTGTCTCACGAAGTTTGTCGCTGTAGTTGGTCAGTTCCATGAAGGTATGATGGCAAGAGTGCTCGGTGACGGAGAAGAATCCATAGAGTTTCCTGTGTCTGGTGGCGTCAAGCAGGGTTGCGTGTTGGCACCAACACTGTTTAGTATGTATTTATCAGCATTGCTGTCAGACGCCTTCAGGGATGGTCCGAGCGGAATACACCTGCGATATCGAATGGATGGAAAGCTGTTCAATCTTCGCCGTTTGCAAGCACGCACAAAAGTTCGTTTGACTAGTATCAGAGACCTGTTGTTTGCTGATGATTGTGTGCTGAGTGCGACTTCGGAGGAAACGATGCAACAGGAGCTCGACTGCTTCGCAAGGGGATGTGGCGATTTCGGTCTTACAATTAACACCTCCAAGACGCTCCTTGTCGATCTCTAGTTGATCCAGAATTATCCATTGACGGTGTGAACCTGGAGACAGTTGAGAGTTTTCGCTATCTTGGAAGCACGCTCTCGAAGGACGCTAACATCGACATAGAGGTTGACCATCGGATCGCACGTGCAAGATCTGCTTTCGGAAGACTCCGTCGCAGTGTGTGGGAGCGAAGAGGGCTCAGAATAACCACCAAGCTGAAGGTCTATCGGGCAGTGGTATTGAGCGTCCTACTATATGCCAGTGAACCATGGACTGTGTATCAGAGGCACGCCAGAAAGCTTAATCACTTCCATCTGTGCTGTTTCCGCCGGCTCCTA
>NW_013681169.1:0-4074 GCF_000517525.1 Limulus polyphemus | reverse complement strand
GTAAGAATAGAAAGTACAGAGGGTTAATTGCATTATATTAAGCACTCTTGAATATGAAAAATCAGCAAGTCACGTGACAATTATAGTTGATATAAAGTCACGTAGGAATGACATGTATTAGAAATTACATTTTGACATCATTTGGCATTTCAGAGGTAATGTGATGCCACTGAAAATTGATTTATTTTCTGGAAGTGTATCTAACAACCCTCTCAAATTCAAAATATTCATATACCCAGATTATAAAGGTGTATTTAGACTGGGAATTTATAATTCCAAGATGGATATATCCCTTGTACTTAATAAAATTCTTAAAACAAAGAAATATGTATCAACTTGGGTCATCAGGATCATCCAGAAAGAGACTTGCAGCAAGTCGTGCCCCATTCATAATAAGCAAACTGTAACATCTTGTAACAGGTGAAAATCTTAGAACACAAAAGTCAGTGACAAAAGTCATCCATGTGTCACAGCAACAGTACAAAACACAATTAAGAAGGATCTCTGTCTGGATAAGCAACACTTTCCATTCAATTATGGGTATTTCACGCAACTGGAAAACGAAATGGGTATTAACGCTATTTCATATGAAGCCATACCAGTTAAGACGCAAGATGCAGCAGCTACTCATTTCTGAACAATCAGACTTGAAATAGCCATTGTAAACTGCCATACTTATAAATGAGATTGGTTATGGAAAGCTAGCAGGGGGTGGTGATGTGCTTTTGACATGACAGTCTTACAATGGGGTCTTTTGCAATGGAAACTATGCTGCAGAGCTATTGTCAAGATACACAGCCATCAGATTGAGCATCACCAGATATGGTCACATGGACTGTAAGGAAATAGTGAGGCTCCAGAATCATTTTAATATACTCAACCTCTACATAATTACATACACACACAAAAAAAAGAAATACATTAATTTCAAATTTACATCCAAATCTATGAAATGTTAAAGTTTATGCAGTTTTTCTTCTTGTTCCCCCTGTTTTAGTCGTCACTACAATTTTTTTGATAGGGGAAGAGGATTCTTTTAACCATATAATCTCAACCTGGTAAATATATATATATATTCATCAAAATTATTATTGATTTACTAATACAGAGGAGATAACATTTACTGTAACAGGTTTGTTCAACTGAGAACATTGATAATGATGTATGTTTAATTCTTAGATGTAAAACAAAGGTATACCCCGACAAATTGCCAATGACCAGCATTGTGATAGTGTTTCACAACGAAGCCTGGTCGACCTTGTTACGTACCATTCACAGCATCATTCGTACATCTCCAAGACAGCTGTTGGAAGAAATTATTTTAGTTGACGATTACAGCGAACGTGGTGAGTTTTGAACATCTTGTTAAAATGTTTTGTTCGTTGCATCAAAACTGCTAAGGACTTCTAAACTACGTAGAACCTGCAGCTGAAATTCGTAAAGAAAGTAAACAGAATTTCTAAGAACATCCAATCAAAACTTCACCCATTCTTGAGTTTGTAATTATTATTTTTTTATGAAAACGAGGCAAGGCAAAGTTTTGAAATAAGAACTCATTTTGTGGTTTAATTTCTTTCTTTTTTTATATGTAAATAAAAGCTTCCAAAACTATATATTTATGGCTGTACACCTAATATGTGTGAACTGTTATTTTTATTCCCATTTTCACAGGTAGTTTTCATATTAATTATTAAGTGAATAAGTTGAAATGCTTTGAAGTTGATTTGAAAAAAAAAAGTTGTTAGACCTTAAGGAAGATTGGAATTATTTTAGAATTTTAATAGCATTTTTAAACAATAAATTGGTAAGAAAAACAACAGGACTACTGATGAAATTTACAGAAATACTTCACATTTAGGATGTGTATTAATAAACAGTAGGCTCCATCCTGAACAAAAATAAACAAAGATCTTTTGTAATAAGTTTATCTTACATTTACGTTCATGCATACCTGCTTATTTATTATAAAGGAAGTACTTTCTATAGGACTTAGGGTGCTCGACTCGTGGGTTCGGATCTCTGTCCCATCAAACATGCTTGCCCTTTCAGCTGTGGGTGCATTATAATGTGATGGTCCATCCCAATATTCATTACTAAAAGAGTAGCCCAACAGTTTGCAATGGGTGATGTTGACTAGTATCATTCCCTCTAGTCTATCACTGCTAAGTTATGGACAGCTAGTGCAGATAGCCCTTGTGTAGCTTTGTGTAAAATTCAAAACAAACAAACACTTTTTACAGTTGGTATCGATATTTGGTTGTGTTTTATTCAATAAAAGAACTACTGCTAATATGTAATGTAAACAATAAATGTTATTAGTTAATTCAGAAATGTTTATTCTTGACTGTAAATATGACAAACAAAATATACCTCCTACTGTAACAAACATCATTCTAAACTCACACAGTGGTTCAGCTCCTTTGTTATGAAGATATATTACAAGATTCATCGCATTAGTTAACATTGTTAAGGATGTTTTTGAGTTTCTTTAAACACTACTTTAGTTTCTGCTAATGAATTATTATATTCTATTTTGTTTAAACAATATTGTGAAAAGTTTATGATCACCAGGATTTTCCTAAGAATATGTGGAAAAGTTTTATTAAATTGACAACCAGAAAGTGTAGATACTTTTAAAAGTGTATAATTTAGATTAACGATTATTATTACCACAAAACTCATCAAACCATAGGAAAATCTTTTAACATAGATCACGATATAATAATAACAAAACCTGAGGAGGCAGTTAATTTAGTGTTTAGTTTTCTTTTTGTGGATTCTTTATAAAATCACTTATTTAAAGTCGTCGTTATGGGCTTATGCTATAGCGAAAACTAAATTAAGTTTTATATTTTGTCTACAGACTACCTGAAAGAAAAATTGGAAGATTACATCTCCAAGCTAGAAGTTCCAGTAAAAGTAAGTGTTTTATGAAAGACTACTGTAATTTTTTTTTTACATATGAAATGTCATTTATAGAAATACTACGTTTAGAAATTGATATACTAATTTTATCCTAATGCATAACTCTTTATCTAACCAGAAGATGTGTTTGGTTGTATTCTACTAAACATTTATATTTCATGCTCACTACCAAATTGGCCCGATTAGCACTTTCTTCCGTGTAACATTTCTTTCGTTGGTAAAAAAAAATGTTTTTATGAAAAATAATCCTAATTAGCTTCTAAAGATTTAAAAGTTATAATTTAATAATAATAGTTTACATACGTTTTATATTGTGCCTATACGGCATAGTTTTACAAGAAAAAATACCAGTCGTAAGTCTAATTGGCTACAAAACCCCTGTAAAGGGCAGCTATCATAGCCTGTGTATTAGGGCTATTAAGTCAGGCCCTCTCGTTTTTTTTCCTCAGAACAAAAAATTATAAAACTATGTAATTACAAGCAAGAATCTAAAATTTTATGATCCAACTTTCTTGATTTTTTGAGATATCGGTAATTTGTCAAACCCATCAGAAAGGCCCCCTCCCCCCTCTCTCTCTGACCTTTAGATTGTTTGCTAATCAACCTTACATGGCTTACAGACATATTTACAACCTAAAGAAACATCAGATTCTCCTCTGTGTAAATTTTCAAAGTCACTGTTTACTCCATAAAGATCAGTCAGTGGAATTGTTTGGTATGTGATATATTAAAGCAATTTTCTAAACCTTTTTATGTCATACCTAGAAAATGAAGTAAATCAGAGTAGTTTTGGGACATTCAATTTTAGTGACTGATATATTTTTTATGTTCTAAAATGCTAATTAAAATGTGCAATAATAAATAATAAATCATTTTTGGACACCCATATTTGTAAGGCTTATGTGGAAGAACATCTGAACCTTTTTACTAGAGTGCAGAAGAGACTCAGAAAACAGTAAGCACTACAAATTCATGTTTTTACGTATATATATTTTACTTATTGTTAAATGTTTTTTTAACAAAAGTAACTAAAATGTAAAAATTAGAAACTTCTCACACAGGTTATTAACCATAACAACAACAGATACAGCATGCTTAAAGGTGATAATTTAGGATACCAGCCATGACAACAACATATTCAATATGCTT
>NW_013681168.1:0-4074 GCF_000517525.1 Limulus polyphemus | reverse complement strand
TCATTTTCACAAAAGCCTAGTGAGCATCTGTTAAGTTGCAGACAACCAGGATACACAAGTGCGATAAACTGTCTGTCGCTCACTCTGTCTTCACAAATAACACGTGGTTAAGTTTTCTAATCACAACTAACAAATCATTTTCACAAAAGCCTAGTGAGCATCTGTTAAGTTGCAGACAACCAGGATACACAAGGGCGATAAACTGTCTGTCGCTCACTCTGTCGTCACAAATAACACGTGGTTAAGTTTTCTAATCACAACTAACAAATCATTTTCACAAAAGCCTAGTGAGCATCTGTTAAGTTGCAGACAACCAGGATACACAAGGGCGATAAACTGTCTGTCGCTCACTCTGTCGTCACAAATAACACGTGGTTAAGTTTTCTAATCACAACTAACAAATCATTTTCACAAAAGCCTAGTGAGTTCTTTGGCTTCAGCTGAAGCATCTTCTCTTGGTGAATAATGGGATCAGTAAAGCCTCATTAAAACTAAGTCTCGTCGATAATTTATCTTAGCGTAATTCATACTCGTGTAAATACCACATTTTCGCTGTATTAAGAACGTCTTTGTTTCCTTAAAAGCTTCTAAAACAAAGGCGCGTTTACTAGGATTGAACGATTCAATTTATTTTGAAATCTGAGGCCTTTAGAGTTCGCGTTCTTCCTCTTTTATCGTGTTTTAGGTGCAGGAAATACGTTTACGTCTACAAAGTAAAACGGTGTTCGAATATTTTTTTAATAAGTCTACATTAAGAAACCGCATCACTAATTCTGAGTAATAGGATTCGTGAAAGATGCTTTCAGATCGAATTAAATCAGGAATTTTATCTTTGAATCTCTATTTATTCAATACAGATAAACGAATTCTCTATTTCACATAATAAGAGTTACTTAGTTTTAGAAACGATTTTAACAAGTTCTGAAAGTTTTTATTCTATAAGCATGTTACTTACCCCTGTTTGGTTTTGTTTTAGAACCTTATTAACTGGCAAGTTTAAATAACCGAATGAACAGCGTAAGAATAAATAATGATATATATATATATATATATATATTACTTACTTGTAATTCGGTGGATCACCCGGCTCGTGGGTCGATGAGCCCCCCAGTAACACAGCGGTATGACTGCGGACTTACAACGCTAGAATCAGGGTTTTGATACCCGTGGTGGGCAGAGCACAGATAGCCCATCGTGTAGCTTTTGTGCTGAACTTCAAAAACAAAAATACTTGTAATACAGAGTACGCTACTATCAGATCTTGAATTAATTTCTGTGTATTTTTCTATTTAATAATCCTCATTATAATAACTATTCTAATAATGTATCACACGTTAACCCTCACGATAATATTAATGGTTTCCTTGACTGAAATACTGTTTTACTTTAAAATTTTGTACAGGGTAGGCCAAAATTGACTATACATTTAGAACATTATTTAATTTCTAACTATTACTCTGAAACAAACAACAATTAAATTGTTTCCAGTTGTTTTGGTAACGTCTGTTTTAGTACGAACTGTAGAGCAGCCCCCCAGTGGCACAGTCTGCGGACTTACAACGCTAGAAACCGGGTTTCGATACCCGTGGTGGGAAGAGCACAGATAGCCCTTGTGTAGCTTTGGGCATAATTAAAAACAAACTTTTACTTCACCCTGTGAGCGCCCCAACTTGAAAACTGTTTTCTGAATTTGAACCAAGTTTGGTGAAAAGGGTGAACATTAATAAGAAGCTATTCGATTAGAATTAGATAAAGTACGTCAAGTGTTCAATATTAAAGTAAACGTAATATATATCTATTTTTAAAATACAGCTAGAATTAGATAAAGTACGTCAAGTGTTCAATATTAAAGTAAACGTAATATATATCTATTTTTAAAATACAGCTAAAGGTGTTTAGGTGAAAATCACGTGGGCGGAACTTTTTGTTTTAGAGAAACACCAACTAGTTAAATTAATTAGTATGACAATACGATCATGTAGCTTTATAATTAAAAGCACTAATACCATGGTAACGACCCTTCAAACGCAATCTTGAATTTTAGAACTCATCATCATGTCTGACATCTTCGATCGAAACTTCATCCTCAACTGATATTAAGAACCCAGTAGAAAACTTCTTAACAACGCCAACTGTGTGTCTTAGTTACGTTTCTGGCTTAGTTACGTTTACCAAAAGCATTTCCAATAGAATTACAAACAAACAAACAAAAAAAAAAAGAGTTACAGTTTAAAACCTTTAACATCTTCTTAGCAAGAAAATAATCTAGTAAACATTTATCGCGGAAACGTAAAGAAATAATGTGCTTTTACAAAATACCTGATTATCTGTAAAGTTCTGTTGCTCGCTCCGCTTTCGGCTTAGCTATAAATTCATTTAACGCACGAAACTAGTATTTTGGACGCTCGGCCGATTATCAAACGAGATTAGCCATTCACCCTTTAAAACCAATTTGCCTTTTCATTGGTCGTTTGATCGATCCAGAGCAAAGTTGAAACAAAAGCGAATTCGTCGTTTATAGAAAACATCGTGGGGAGATTTTTAATCTTTCAAAACTTCAGGAAATTAGATAAGCTTCTCTATACTGAGAAATCTATTAGATTAGCTCGGAACGATCTTTTCTGTTAACTTCTCTGCGATGTATACCTAGATCAATAACCAATAAACCTTGGCACCAGTGTTTATACTAATTTGTGAAAGCAAAGAAAACGTTCAGTTTGTCATATCAAACAATTGGTTGTAACGTCGTGACTTCTATATCTTTGCTGTAAGTGAACCTAGTTTGAGCTTTGAGTTTGGCTTTAAATATATATATATATATATATAGTTAAACCGTTTAATATTGATCTATTTTACGATATTGGAGAAAATCGATTTAAAAACATCGTAAAAAGATCGCAAACGAAGTGATTGTTTTTTGAAGTGTTTCTTTTTTTAATCCTTATTTCTCGTCTGCATTATGATCTACAGTTTTATAGAATGTCAGGTTCTTGCTTGTTTGTTTCAGAATTTTTGCCCAAAGTTACACAAAGGGCTATCTGCGCATAGTTTGTTTGTTATGAATTTCGCGCAAAGCTACACGACGACTATCTGGCCTATCTATCAGTGATAGATTAGAGATAAGGTAGCTAGTCAACAGCACCCACCGCCAACTCTTGGGCTACTCTTTTACCAACGAATGGTGGGATAGACCGTAACATTATAACGCCCCCACGACTGAAAGGTCGAGCATTTTTAGTGGGACGGGGATTCGAACCTGCGACCCTAGCCACCTGGCCATGCCAGGCCTATACGACAAATGTCTGCACCGTTTGAACGTCCCGTAAACGAGTAATTCAAAGCGTATTTCGAATATTTGTGTCACTTTTAATAAAAGTAATAAATTCGTGTTTTCGGTCCAATACGTGACGATAAAAACAAGATATGTAAAAATCTCTGCGAAATACGGATAAATTTAAAATATATTTCCTTCCATTTTATTCTACAACCTTCTCCGTAATGGTGGAGCTTTATAAAACAGTCAGAAGTTAAAGGTAAAGAAAGTTTATCATGAGGGGGTATTCAGTGGACCTGTGGGCCCTGTAAAATGCATAATGGAACAGTCAGAAGTTCAAGGTAAAGAAGTTTTGTCATGAGGGGGTATTCAGTGGACCTGTGGGCCCTGTAAAATGCATAATGGAGCTTTATAAAACAGTCAGAAGTTAAAGGTAAAGAAAGTTTGTCATGAGGGGGTATTCAGTGGACCCGTGGGCCCTGTAAAATGCATAATGGAACAGTCAGAAGTTAAAGGTAAAGAAAGTTTGTCATGATGGGGTATTCAGTGGACCCGTGGGTCCTGTACAATGTATAATGGAACAGTCAGAAGTTAAAGGTAAAGAAAGATTGTCATGAGGGGGTATTCAGTGGACCTGTGGGCCCTGTAAAATGCATAATGGAACAGTCAGAAGTTAAAGGTAAAGAAAGTTTGTCATGAGGGGGTATTCAGTGGACCCGTGGGTCCCGTACAATGTATAATGGAACAGTCAGAAGTTAAAGGTAAAGAAAGTTTGTCATGAGGGGGTATTCAGTGGACCC
>NW_013681167.1:0-4078 GCF_000517525.1 Limulus polyphemus | reverse complement strand
CCACCAATACATTTTATATTAACCATATTCTATAACTGATCCCTAATATCACCTTTTTATAACTACCTGTTCAGCCACCGATACATTTTATATTAATCGTATTCTATAACTGATCCCCAGTATCACCTTTTTATAACTACCTGTTCAGCCAATGATACATTTTATATTAAAGATGGAGGATCAAATACAGACTGGTGAACATACTCTTGTAGTGAGGACTGGCTTGACTTTGATTCCTCATCCCCTGTATGGTAGGAAAATCTTTTCATGTTAATCACCAATCTTCACAGGAACTAACGATGTAATAAGTCAATAGAAAATTTTGTTTTCTTTCTGGAAAACTCAGCTGGAAGTAAAAATAAGAAACAGAATGTTCTAAATAAAATGTTTACGGAACAAAGTGGTAATGTTATGTCGATAGGTTCCTCCGTAAACTTTTACTGTAGTATATACTGGTTAACGTCATCTTAAGTTTCACTGTAGTTTTTTTGTCAGCCTAACCCTGCCAGTTGTTCTGCATAGGTTTAGTGTTGTTTTTGTGAGGGCCTAAAACAGAGTATATGTACATGTGGCTTAAGCACATGTTTACTAAAATTCTACACATGAATTCAGTGACTTTCAAGTTCCAGAGCTAAACATACCGAACATGTTTAGCATATTTCAAATTTCTTAGTGGACAAATACGATACTCATACAAAACATACCAAATTTCAGCTTTTTAATTTACTGCAATAACCAATTGTACAGTATCACTGAGGGTTACGCATGGCCAGTAGCTGCAATACCATGCTCCACACTTTGAGGCCATCAGTGCGCTATAATAGTGATGGCTATCTGATCAGACAAGAGTTGACAGTGGTTGCTGTTATTAGTTGCTTTCCTCTAGGGTATCTATGTTTTTAGCAAAAACATTCATTCAGCAAATTACTTATGGCACCAAAAATAAACAAAAAACATTAACCACACAATCAACAGGAGGGTACCGATGAAAAATATGTACATTTTGTAACAAAACGTTAATTTATTTACTTTTATTCCATTGCAGAACTATACTTAATATGAACATTTAATAAATATTTTTTTATTACACTTTTAATTAAAGCAAACTCACCATGCTGAACCTCAGGTTTTCTGTTCACATCTCTGTTCTCAAACTTGTGTCTGGTGTGGATTGAAAAAAAAACATTAGTTAAGAAATATCCATAAGAAAGCATAAATTACTACAAGAACTCTGGGGTATATCAGTCAAACTTTACTCTTAAAGAAGATAAATATCTTTACTACTTCAAACTAAAAAGAAGCAATGTTTATGTCTGTTATTTACAAGACGAACTGCTACCATACATACCTGAAGAACGATACATCATGAAGCTCATAATTCTTTTAACAAAGTTTATTACGAACTTTGGCTTTTGTTTCTTTTATATATATATAAATATTTATAAAGATTACACCACAGTTTTCATTTTAAATGTCAAGGAAAGAGACAGCATCATCTTACTTCGGATAATATTGTAGAACAATTTTTACAGACAATCAGGCAAAAAATAAAAAAACTGGTATAAAAAAATTATAGTACCCACTAAGATGTTCCTTTATAACAAACAAGTATGCAGAAGTAGTCCCACCCTCTATCAGATTTAACAAGCTTCACATGTATATTAAATAACCAGGAGTAGATGTGGAACCAGATTTACAAAACCATAAATATATTCACACAAGGCAGTCAACTCTAAACTTTTTCAAGTTATAACAGTGACTATGTTTATTAGTAATGTATGTGAAAAAATTAGTTTATATAAATATTAATTCACCAGCTTTTATAAAATGATCCAAAAACGTGGTACTGTTTACTACTCAACTATGTTAAAATCTTGAAAAACAATGGGTACGTAAAAAAACACTCAAACCAATATGAATTAACAGCCAAATTTTACAGCTTCTAATGATAAAAAAAACAACAACAAATTGATTAATAAGAAGTGATACACGTAGTAAATACTTACTTTTTAACACTTCGTCCTCCTTGTCTAATGCTAGAAGATGGACTTGTTCCATTTGTTGTGACTTCCAAACTGTTGGCAGCATTTTTCTCTGCAAGAGGGCATCCAGCCACTCTGTGGTGAACTGAATATTTTGAATTTACATGACCAGATCCATCACAGCCAGGGGTTGGGCATCTTCTACAGGAAAAAACAAACCAAGTAAATAAAATGTATCATTGGCTGAACATGTTTATAAAATATAGTGTACTGTCGATCAGTTATATAATACGGTTAATATAAAATGTATCGGTGGCTGAACATGTTTATAAAATATAGTGTACTGGGATCAATTATAGAATACAGTTAATATAAAATGTATCATTGGCTGAACATGTTTATAAAATATAGTGTACTGGGATCAATTATAGAATACGGGTTCTTCGACCAGCACGTTGGGATAATCATTCATGTATTTTTCCAAACATCCAGAATGTTTCCCGAGAACTAGTGACAAACTGGTCAATAAAAGAAGTTAGTAACTTTGTAAAAACCCTGCCTGGTTGTGTGGAACAGGCTAAAGTTTTCAGAGAAGAGGTGAGTTTTTGTTACAACTTTTCTCGGTGATGAAATGCTAGTAATCGTATTTGTTTTGTTTTTTTAAATGTACTAAACGAATGACATTATTGAGACATAATAATAACAAATATGTTTTTGTACTTTTACTATCATAAGAGATTAGGAGAAAATTAACTATGGAAAAAGCTATCGTCTTAAGTTATTTAACTGATCCTCATTCAACTGCTCTTTGAATTAAAGATTTTGGTGATATTGTAACTTATTTTTGCATTAACCGAATGTACACATGGCTGTTTCATTGAACCTAACCTGTATTGTAAAAGGAATGTCGATTATAATTCCAAACATACTCTATGTATGTACGTATATATAATGTGGCAATTACCATGGTTTTAAGAACTAGATAGAGCATTCTAGAAAGTGTAAGAATACCACGATTTATAATTGTCTGGAAAGATCTAGCAATTGTAACAATACCATGTCTTTAAAGAGTTTTGTAGAGAGTTCTAGGTACTAAATAACACTGTTCTATTTCTGCATAGATTTCTATTAACTCTTATTTGGTACGTTTAATAATATGTAAAGAAAATATAACAACAGAACGTAAATATCAATAACCAATCATTCCATTCCTTTATCGCCTTTAATAATGTTGTCAGCAAGGAATGAGGAAGACAACTATTTGACCTCTGACCTGACATTTATTTAACAATATAACTATAGTAGCACAATATGAAATTTCTCCTTTGATAGGTTTTGGTTATCTGACCTGACATTTATTTTACAAAGCAACTGTAGTACCATGACATGAAAGCTATTTGTGATATTTTATTAGCCCTAGTTTATGGTATTGTGACATCACAGATATTCACCACTTCCAACATGAAGTCTGTCAATCTCAGCTGTCTGTGGCATTTTTTAACAACAAGATACTGTTGTAAATTTTGATGGCTGGTCCAAGCTTGATATTCAGGGTCTTTACGATATCTGGTTGATTCAGAAGAAGAAACGCTTCTCCATCAATTTGCTGTTTAAATATTAACATCAGAATTACTACATTCAATGTCTACTAGCTGCAAATAAATGTATTAATGTTCTTATACAAAATTATATTTAAAATAAAACTATATACACTTCACCCTATGTATATGGGTGGGGGTCAAAGTGCTCATTCCGATACTTTTACAGCACGGTATCGTGTACGTGATAACAGTATTATGAACTAGTTGTTTTACCCTACATTGTTAAGTTAGAGACAATTTGTGGCACGGGAGAGTAAATACTAGACAAAGTACATAGTGATACCAAAAAAAACTATACACATGAAAGTATTTCTGTTCTTTACATAAACATCACCTAGTGCTCCGACTTGTCTGGTCGGACTGACGTTGTCAATTCACTAACATATCCTGAGAACAAATGCTTTTGTAACACACACAACTTTTTATGTACAAGAAATTTGTACACATTACTAAAAACTTGTTACAATTTCTAGAACTTTCTAGACAGTTTAAATC
>NW_013681166.1:0-4080 GCF_000517525.1 Limulus polyphemus | reverse complement strand
AAAATACACCTAAACCATCAAGTAACAAAGGTTATAGCTGTACCATCAAGTAAACACAGAAGTACATGTATAATCCACCAAGTAACAAAGGTTATAGCTCTACCATCAAGTAAAGATAGAATATACCTATACCATCAAATAACAAAGGTTATAGCTGTACCACCAAGTAAACACAGAATACACCTATACCATCAAGTAACAAAGGTTATAAGCTGTACCACCAAGAAAACACAAAATGCAACTATACCATCAAGTAACAAAGGTTATAGCTGTACCATCAAGTAAACACAGAAGTACATGTATAATCCACCAAGTAACAAAGGTTATAGCTCTACCATCAAGTAAAGATAGAATATACCTATACCATCAAATAACAAAGGTTATAGCTGTACCACCAAGTAAACACAGAATACACCTATACCATCAAGTAACAAAGGTTATAAGCTGTACCACCAAGAAAACACAAAATGCAACTATACCATCAAGTAACAAAGGTTATAGCTGTACCATCAAGTAAACACAGAAGTACATGTATATTCCACCAAGTAACAAAGGTTATAGCTCTACCATCAAGTGAAGATAGAATATACCTATACCATCAAATAACAAAGGTTATAGCTGTACCACCAAGTAAACATAGAATACATTTATACCATCAAGTAACAAAGGTTATAGCTGTACCACCAAGTAAACACAGAATAAACCAATACCATGAAGTAACAAAGGTTATAGCTGTACCACCAAGCAAATACAGAATACATCTATACCATCAAGTAACAAAGGTTATAAGCTGTACCATCAAGTAAACATAGAAAGACAAGTAGAATCCATCAATTAACAAAGGTTACAGCTATACCATCAAGTAAACACAGAATACACCTATACCATCAAAAAAATGTATTCTCTGTTTACTTGATGGTACAGATATAACCTTTGTTACTTGATGGTATAGGTGTATTTTGTGTTTACTTGAAGGTACAGCTTATAACTTTTGTTACTTGATGGTATAGGTGTATTCTGTGTTTACTTGATGGTACAGCTTATAAACTTTGTTAGTTGATGGTATAGGATACCATCAAGTAACAGTGGTTATAGCTGTATCACCAAGCAAACACAGAATATACCTATACCATCAAGTAACAAAGGTTATAACTGTACCATCAAGTAAATACAGAATACACTTATACCATCAAGTAACAAAGGTTATAGCTGTACCACCACGTAAACACAGAATAAACCAATACCACCAAGTAACAAAGGTTATAGCTGTACCGCCAAGCAAATACAGAATACACCTATACCATCAAGTAACAAAGATTATAAGCTGTACCATCAAGTAAACACAGAATACACCTATACCATCACGTAACAAATGTTATAGCTGTACCACCAAATAAACACAGAATACACCTATACTATCAAGTAAACACAGAATACACCTACACCATCAAGTAACAAAGGTTATAGCTGTACCACCAAGTACACACAGAGTACACCTATACCATCAAGTAATAAAGGTTATAGCTGTACCATCAAGTACAAAGGTTATAAGCTGTACCATCAAGTAAACATAGAAGTACATGTAGAATACATCAAGTAACAAAGGTTATAGCTGTACCTTCAAGTAAACACAGAATACACCTATACCATCAAGTAACAAAGGTTATAGCTGTACCACCAAGTAAACACAAAATACACCTATACCATCAAGTAACAAAGGTTATAGCTGTACCACCACGTAAACACAGAATACACATATACCATCAAGTAACAAAGGTTATAAGTTGTACCTTGAAGTAAACACAGAATACACCTATACCATTCAAATAACAAAGGTTATAGCTGTACCACCAAGTAAGCACAGAATAAACCAATACCATCAAGTAACAAAGGTTATAGCTGTACCACCAAGCAAATACAGAATACACCTATACCATCAAGTAACAATGGTTATAGCTGTACCCTCACGCAAACACAGAATACACCTATACCATCAAGTAACAAAGGTTATAGCTGTACCATCAAGTAAACACAAAATGCACCTATACCATCAAGTAACAAAGGTTATAGCTGTACCATCAAGTAAACACAGAATACACCTATAACATCAAGTAAGATAGGTTATAAGCTGTACCATGAAGTAAACACAAAATACACTTATACCATCAAGTAACAAAGGTTATAACTGTACCATGAAGTAAACACAGAATACACCTATACCATCAAGTAACAAAGGTTATAAGCTACCATCAAGTAAACACAGAATACACCTATACCATCAAGTAACAAAGGTTATAAACTGTACCATCAAGTAAACATAGAATACACCTATACTATCAAGTTGCAAAGGTTATAAGCTGTACCACCAAGTAAACACAGAATACACATATACCATCAAGTAAACAGAGAATACACCTATACCATCAAGTAACAAAGGTTATAGCTGTAACATCAAGTAAACAGAGAATACACCTATACCATCAAGTAACAAAGGTTATAGCTGTACCATCAAGTAACAAAGGTTATAGCTGTACCATCAAGTAAACATAGAATACACCTATACCATCCAGTAACAAAGGTTATAGCTGTACCATCAAGTAAACACTGAATACACCTGTGCCATAAAGTGCCATAGGTTATAAGCTTTACCATCAAGTAAACACAGAATACAAAGGTTATAAGCTACCATTAAATAAACACAGAATACACCTATACCATGAAGTAACAAAGGTTATAGTTGTACCATCAAGTAAACACAGAATACACCTATACCATCAAGTAATAAAGGTTATAGCTGTACCATCAAGTAAACACAGAATACACCTATACCATCAAGTAACAAAGGTTATAAGCTGTACCATCAAGTAAACACAGAATACACCTATACCATCAAGTAACAAAGGTTATAGCTGTACCACCAAGCAAATACAGAATACACCTATACCATCAAGTAACAAAGGTTATGAACTGTATCATCAAGTAAACACAGAAGTACATGTAGAATACATCAAGTAACAAAGGTTATAGCTGTACCCTCAAGCAAGCACAGAATACACCTATACCATATTTGTGCTTTGCTCACCACGGGTATTGAAACCTAATTTTTATCTAAGAGTTACCACTGAGCCAAATCACTGACGGGAAGAAACACACTATAGACATGTTTGTGTGTATAGCCAACTGATTTATCAAGAAATAGAGTATAAACAACTTTGTGGGTATAAACACTACATCTATCAAGAAACACTGTTTAAAAATCATTGTGCGTATAAACACTAGATTTATTAAGAAACACTTTACAAATATATCTTTGTGTGTTACCACCATAGCTATCAAGAAATACAGTATAAACATCTTCGTGTGTTACCACCATAGCTATCAAGAAATACAGTATAAACATCTTCGTGTGTTACAACCATATCTATCATGAAACACTTTACGAAAATATCTTTGTGTTACCACCATATCTATCAGGAAACACAGTGTAGACGTTTCATTCAGCTGAGGCCTTAACTTACATAAATCGTTGTTGTTTTTCAGGAAACACAGTGTAGACGTTTCATTCAGCTGAGGCCTTAACTTACATAAATCGTTGTTGTTTTTCAGGAAACACAGTGTAGACGTTTCATTCAGCTGAGGCCTTAACTTACATAAATCGTTGTTTTTTTTTTGAAAAAAAACAATTCTCTCATTTCGGCATTTGGATAGAAACTTAAACGCTGATGAATGCATTTCTATCTCACAATCTCGGATTGCATGAGTTTTTATATTAGACGTGTTCGCAGAGTTTACATGCTCTTCTTCACATGTTTTGAGCCACCTGGTGGTAAGCCCGATATATCTCGAATGACATCTAAGACATTTTTATTTATAGAGGACGTTGGATATCATTAAAGACGATATTTTGTTCTTATATCTCAGTTTACATTAGGGACTATTTATCTGCGGATAAATCACAGGGAAAATCATTTGTAATTATTTGTTCACTAACAGCGCATATTTCCCAATGTAGTTTAATATTGTTACGTCTCCGTTTCGTTTATTGATTTTTCCGTAACTTCGTTCCGACGAAATTTTAAC